>NW_020862556.1:177085-247435 GCF_003713205.1 Coffea eugenioides | reverse complement strand
GAGGAGAAAAACTTGCAACCACCACAGCAGCCATCTCAACTCCATCCGTTGCCTGCCCAGACTCCTCTTCATGCTATCAGCCCAAGCCACCACAAACCTCCATAACCACCGCCTACAAATGACCACCTCCAAGTTCTGTCATCGCCACCACCGCACGCAACTTCCATCGAGGTCACCAGACAGCAGCCACCTTTTCTTCTCTAGCGTGACCAACGAGCGGTCAACTGCCTCCCAAGAGGTCCTCCAAGGACCACCACATCAAGGAGGAAGAAAAGCCACCACCAGTCCGCTACCATCACTAGAACTTCCCACCACTGCCTGAAAATAATTTCACGAAGCAGGCGCAGGTAAGCTGTCCTTTTCTTTTAAAAATTCTCGGTTCTGTTTAAGCTCTCAGAGCATGTCTGCCGTAGGTTTTGAGGGGATAGCATCTGGGTTTGGTTAAGGACATCAATAGGGCTCGCTTGATTTGTTTCATATAGATGTCCTGGTTGAATGATGAAGTTTGAAGAAAGAACTAAAAATTGCAGAATGTTGATTCCCTGTAATTGCATGAACTTCTGGTATCTAAACCTAAATTTGTATGGTGAAAAATGGAAAACATGCTTGTGAACTTGTTACTTTGCTCCTAGTTGTTGTTAGTTGAGCTGTTAGTAGTGTTTGGATAGCAAAGAATTGCAGCAAAAGGAAACTCAAATGCTGCAGACATTTTTTTGTTAACTGTCGGCTCACATTCTCGTTTGTTCCCTTGCTTGTTTTCTTCTTGTAATGATTTAAATCTGTCCCTTGTGCCTTGAAGTCTCCTCCCTTGTTGCCCAAGACCGTGAATTCCTATGTTAGCTGGAGAGTTTTTTTATTTATTTGCTGTGCTACAGTTTTGCTGCTCATGAAGTTGTCAGCTCTGCTTCTAAAGCTGTTACATAACAACCCATTGGCATGATAGCTGCCGTTAGTTTTGCATTCGGTGTGTGATTTTGTATGCGTGAGGGAGTATTTGGAATTACAATTTGGGTAGGAATTTGAGGTTGGTTTTAAGTTTGAAACGTTTATCGACATCTCGAGTGCATGAAAGTTTGCTGCAACAGGTCTTAAGTTCTGTTTTTATTGCAGCAATGTTGGCAGAGTTGTTTTTTTGCTGATGACTAAAGTTTTGTTAGCTAAATTTGTCTTCAAATCTGTGGGTTGTTGGAAAGTGATGCCACTGTGTGCGTTTGCTGCATTTTGTTGCAGCAAAACATGGCATAATAACAGGCCATAGCACCAACTTTGCTAAGTATTCACTGCTTCAAGTTTTTACTGATTCTATGTTCAGTTTTCCTTGTTGTTTTCAGTAAAGTAAACATTGGTTTTTGGTTGTTTAGTTTAGGATTTTGATTTCTGGTAAAGATGTCTAGATTGGAGCCATGCTTTCGGACCATAAATATGCATTTGTAAATGGAGAGGCATCAAACTTTCGCCGGCAGAAAGCTTCTTCATGCATTCTTGCTTGAAGTTTTTTCTATGTTTGCATGATTTCCTCCTATGATTTTGCTAGTTCGGATGTCAAGTTCATGTTTTGTGTTGTTTGGTTCAAAATTTGATGTTGAATCAAGAAAGCCTTGGGTTAAGGTATGAGATCAAATCCGGGTTTAGTGTTTGAAAGTGGAACAAAGGTGCAGCAATTTCGTTTGCTTTGTTGAAGAATGTTCTTTCACGATGGTTTGCATGCATTTGCATGAATAATCTCCAGATTTTACACTTTGGCCCCCAAGTCTCTCCTTGTTCCACTAGGACCCAATCAATTAAAGAATTTCATCAAATTGGTCCTTGATAATTTTAATTTTTGCAACTTCATTGCTTGTTTGCTTCAATTAACTACCATGCTTTGTTTCAATTGCATTTAATTCATGACTTTAGGGGCTTTATGACCAAGTGAGCTTGTGTTTGCCTATTTTCTTTAATTTTCTCAAATAAATTGGTACCTTGACCATTTCTTTTATTTTGGAGGATAAATAAGTGATTTCACTTCATTGGGGCCCAATTGCAAGGGAGGTAACCTCTATCTCCTTGAATTTCATTTCTCCTATGTGATCCTACGTGTTATGTGAATATGCATGTCTACTCCGCTTTCCTTACCTCCTTGCGTGCATTTACTTGCTTTCACTTTTATTTAAGTTTTATGGGGTATGTGTACACCTCTTGGCTTGTAATAGATAGGGCTCGGAGAGCATCTGGTCCATTTCCCCTTTCCCTTTATGTTTTTATGGGGTATGTGTACACCTCTTGGCTTGTAATAGATAGGGCTCGTAGAGCATCTGGTCCATTTCCCCTTCCCCTTGGTTGCTTGTTTTTGTTGCTACATGTTTAATTGCTTTAATAGGCTCTTGCATCTAGTCGAGCATGCTAAGTGCTACGTGCTACGTGTTTACGAGCGTTTTGGCATGTCTACTTGCTTTCATAACCATGAATGAATGGAATGGATGAATGTACGTCACCACGCTAGTTCAATGCTAGTTGTGGCTCATTATTTCATTAGGAATTCATAGAAAGGGCTAGTCCAACGCTAGACCCAATAGGATTTTTCCTTTGTTTTTCATTAATGCATTGTTTGCCTGTTCACTACATATCATGCATTTTTCCTTAGTTTTATCATCTGGCATGCTCCTCGATTCCCCTTGCCCCTCACTTTAGGTCTTGCATCTCATGCTAGTTAGGGTACATTTGCCTGAAGAGTCCCCTTCTGATAAGGGAAACGAGCGAGTGTGGCTACTCGATAGCCTTAGCACGCTAGTTCCCCCTTCTATCAAAGGAAAAATCAAGTCACAAAGTTAGGACTCCCCGTTCCCGTTTTGATGCATTCCTATAGGATTCACGCATTTCATTCATTCACTATCACTTACTGTATATTCCATTCCTCTTTCTATATTCTCACTTCACACTACTTTCATTTTACACGTTTTTATTCAACTACTTACACTCTATACCATATCACTCGCACACATGCACTTAATGGCGTTTTCACCTTATTATTCTTCACTTACCTTACCTTGTAAAGACATTTGCACACATCCACTTATATCTTATTACTTTTATCATTTTCTCACTTCACACAAACTCACACTTTCACATGGCATGCATTCCACTCATTTTACGTCATTTAGGATTACGTGTGACCTCTCCAAAGGATCATTATTGGGCTTCACAATTAATGTGATTGGCACCACTCAACCTTTGAAGAGAAATTTCCCCCATGTCCCCCTAGGTCTAGGTTTTTGCATTCATATAGACATATCCAACACGCGATACATACCTTGGGTAGAAAAATTAGGAAAAATTGGTTTAAGTCACGCAACTAGCCTTGGCTAGGTCGAAGGGGTGCCTTGGATTTTTATCCTTGCCTTCCCCTTCGTCAAATGTGACCCCCGATCCCTCTTTTGGTTACGTAGACCCAAAAGTTCTCTAAAAGGGTTTATTTACTTTTTTCATTCAAAAACAAAAATCATTTTTGGGTGACTTGGTACACCCTAACTCTATACCAAGTGGCGACTCCATTTTTGATACAAAAAACCCTTTTTGAACTTTATATGGCCAAATCGTCGCATTATCGAGTCCCATGGCCTTTATTTTCATTTTGCACACGTTCACACACACACTACACACACCACACACATTCACATCATATCGAAAAGTGGGGCGCGACAGTTGGCGACTCCACTGGGGAATTCCTAAGTGGGTCCGAGCATTTGACTTAGCCATTCGTTTCCTTCTTCTACCCTTTTTATGCATTGCATTTGGATATTAGGGTTGCATTTTCCATTTTTAGGGCCTTTTGCCTCGCGCGCGTATCCAACTACTCCCTCGCTCACGAATGTGTGATTGGTTGATTGGATGTATGTTTACTTGTTTATCTCGCGCTTGCATTGCATTTGGGGGGGGTGTGTGTCACCTTTAGAGCCCCGCGTGGTTCTCAACCCCTTCCCTCAAAATAGGGGAACACTTCATACGTGCACGTTTACTTGCTTTTATCCCATTTTATTTTATTTTTCGTGGGCGTTTCCCACACCGCCTTGTAGGATTAGGATCGATTGCCTTGGGTAGGCGGCTGGTGTGCTCTGCGCCCATAGCGCTACCTAAGGGATCACTCGAGCCACCGATCAAAGGCCCTGGGAGTGATGACCCTTCGCCTTTAGGTCTGAAGGCTTGGGAGCCGAGACTTATCGAGTCTAGTTGCATTAGTGAGCCCCAGCCTCATGCATCCATGTTAGAGTTTGCCTAGGTTAGAGTCAGCCTCACCCTTTTAAGCACATTAGGCACGAGGGAGGGGGTTCCACCCCTTTTACTTGCTTTTATTGTATTTCTTTTCTTAATTGCTCCCAATGTGTTATGTGTACTATCAATTGCACTAACCATTTCTTTTGTTTTCTTGGCTTGCATTCATTTGCCTTAGCAATAAGAGGCCTTTTTGGCACTCTTTTAGTGACTCACCCACCAGATAGCTCACATGTTTAAATTTCAGTCATTACACTTAATTTTCAATAAGTGCATTTCATTTTAGACCTTTTCCCCCCGATGCATTATTTATATCCTTTAGGCCATATTTGTCACATATTTACATCGCTTTGATAAATGGCATCATGCATAAACCCTAGAAAAGGGAATGCCATTTAGGCGATCCCG
The DNA here is from genome assembly GCF_003713205.1 of Coffea eugenioides. Classification (NCBI taxonomy): domain Eukaryota; kingdom Viridiplantae; phylum Streptophyta; class Magnoliopsida; order Gentianales; family Rubiaceae; genus Coffea; species Coffea eugenioides. Next base: position 242,779 of record NW_020862556.1, on the reverse strand, counting down.
TGTTTAGGAATAAACCACCTTGTGTCTCGGATATTTAATCCAGTGAGACTTGCACGTTTACATTTTGTACCATCCAAAGGGGTAGTGCACAAGGTAAGGTAGGATCCGATCATTTTCATAGAGTGATCTTTGGAATATGAGCATCTAATAATCACTTTTTGGCCATTTTATCAAAAATTGGTAAAAATCCCTTGCGTAAAGGACATTGATTTGAAGAAATTCACAAATGATTCCTCCTATCGAGACGATAAAGAAATTGAGGCCAAAATTTGATTTCTAGAAGGTCATAGACTAATGCACCTCAATAATTTTGAAATAACCAATGGCCGGACAATTCAACCAATTCATTTTGCCAATTCACTCAATAAATAGTCAATTCATTTGATCAATTTACCCTTTTTAGGGCAGCCGAGCCGATTTTGAATAAATCATGTTTCGTTCAATCTATTTGATCAATTTACCCTTTTTAGGGTGATCTGATTAATTTTGGATAAATTAAATTTCATTCAATTCATTTGACCTGTTTCCCTTTTTAGGGTAATCCGGTCGATTTTTAATAAATTGTCAATTTCATTTGACCAATTAGGGTTTCAATGTCGAATTTCAAAAATGAAAACCTAGTCGATTTTGAGAAAAACATCCGTTGCATCCAGCCATTTGATCAGTTGGAGTTTTGACCTGTGCTTCACTGAGAAAAGTTGTCAAAACGAATTCCAATCTCTTCGATAGGAAGTTCGTCAAGGTCAAACCCGTGCGTTTTTGCAAATTCTTGTATCGATCAAAAGTGATCAATCCCTTCGGACGAGGTCCTCATTTTGACAAACGTCTCTTCTTATTCCAATGGGCCAAATTTTTCAAAATTATTTTCACTCCATGAGTTGATCGGATCCATCAGGTATTGTATAGTGCCTATTCTAGCGGATTGCATTTTCATGCTAAGCCTACCCTTGGCATAAAAAGGGTTCCCCCCATAGGACATGCATACCGATTTTGCAGTTTTGCCTACTAACTCGGGGTATTTTTCTTTTGTTTCCCCCTCCCCTGCATTCATAAAAATGTTTCAATAAGATGAAAATATTCTTCTATATCTGATGATAATTTTAATCCAATAAAGTTTGAAGAGTACAAGTGTTATTTGATTCTTGGGCAGATCCTACGATGAAAACATAAATGATCTATCTGGAAGCTCTACGCTAAAGCCTCTGAGAGATGTTGTGATTGTTTTCCAAAGGAAAATTTTCTATACTTGATTTGTTAATACATTTTGTTCCAAAAAGAAAAGGAGACAAAAAGTGTATATGTGGAGCTCTTTACAAGTTTCTCTCTTCTCATTTGTATTGTAATTGAATGAGAAATTTTGTTTCAAACTTTTTCAGTAATAAACTTTTTGGACAATCATTGTTTTGTGCATATTTATGTACATTTCATTCTTTATTCTTATTCATTGGAGATTTCGTGACGAATTTTAAGAAGTAAGACCAAATTGAAAAGCTTCATGATCACAAGGGTCTGCTTTCAAAAATCCTTATGTACACCAGATTGTTGATCCGAGTCATCCAATAAGAGTGCTCAGAAAGAAAGAGAGTGAACGGTCACTCAAAAGGCCCTATGAGATACCTTTCTCCTTCCCTTAATTCCAAAATAAAATCAGTCACATTGATTGATAAATTGCAAATTGGGACAATCTTTGCTTGGAAAAATCCCCATTGGTTTAACCGGATTCAATTCACATCTAAGTGAAAGCAAAAATGTGCATTATTCTTGTTCATTTTGAAAATTTGGAATGATACTTTGAGCATTTGTTTCACTACCTATACAGATTTTTATCACTTCCTCTCCCATTTGAGCCTATGAAAGAATAATTTCGTTTCAAATAAGAGCCCTAATGATCACCACCCTATATTGGAAAATTTTCAAATATCAAATAGGGGAATGGATTTTCAATAACCGTTTCGTTACTTTGGTTGTCATGAAGTGTAAGAATGATGCTTTGGCCGTCGTTTCTACAACCTAAACACTGATCACCCCTTGCATCCCCATTTTGACCTAAAATTGGTGGTTCTTTTCTAATGCACTCATGGTTGTACCCCACATTGGGGAGGGAGATTGGAGAATTTTCAAAAAAACAAAAAAAAAGAGGAAAAAGGGAAAAAGCAAAAATGCTAGAATAAGGAGGGAGCTGCAAATTGGGGAAATTTGATTCCACTTGGGTTCCAAGTTTGAAAAAAGAAAAGGAAGGGTTTTTGTCCATGTGAATCGCCTATGTTTCACAAATATGGATGAACAAGGGTCTTCCCCAATCAGTTAATTCAGATACATGCCAAAAATTTCCCATTAATGAAAATTTCCTTTCAGAGTTATTGTAAGGAACGGAATACAAGTCAGGCCATCTTCTTTTCCAATCAAACATTCTATCCCTAGTTATCCCTTTTGAGCCTTCAGAATAAAATACTTCATTTGGCACCCCCTGAGAATCGCAAACCCCACACTGGGGCAAGTTGGGTTGAAAAAGAAAATTTCAAGAAGCGAAAAAGTGAAAACCCACAAAATCAAAAGGCAAAAGAAGAAAAGAGAACCTCAGTTCAAAAGTAAACTGGGGCAAATTTTGTGAAATTTCAAAGAATGGCAAAAAGGCCGAAAAGTCAAAAGGAAAAAGAAAAATGAAAGTGAAAAGCCTCAATTGAGCAAAAACTGAGGCAGATTTTGATTTAACCTTGAAATAGGGTTGGCGCAACAATGCGATCTCGGATTTTTCAAACCACTTTGAAATCCGTTTTCAAGCCTTAACTTTTCTAAGCACCCCACCTGACCCCATTACAAAAGCCGAAAGCCCTGACTTCTGTTCTTAGCAATGGCCCTGTTAAGAAAATTTCTGATGTCGAAAATTTTAGCTGTATTTCTGAATTGATTTGGCGTGAGGTTGACACTGCTCTTCATATGAAACCCCGAGAAGGTATTTCTGAAAAGAGGGAAAAAGAAAAGAAAAACGAGCGAAATGAATGCAAAAGAAAGATGCAAAAAGATTTGATGTTGAAAGACCCTGTTGGGTGATGATAAAAAGTCAAACAAAGTCCAAGAATCTGGAGTCCAGATGAAGGCAATGTTGAAAAATGCGATCTGTGGTGTAATGTCCTTGAAAGTTTTATTCTTTAGCTATCGTTTTCAAGCCACATTACAAGCTCATAAAGTCCATCGTTGACTTATTCCTTCATGACAATCCAAAGTGACGACTATGCTCGTAAGAAATCCATCAATCATTTGTGATCATAAGGGAACAACCAGTTTTTTCATGTTTTAGCTATCGTTTCCATCCGTGTTATTGCAAGCCTATAAAGCTCGTATGTGGACTACGTTTTCTTAAGAAATAAGGATGATAAACTCTTTGCTTTCACCAAGATGTGGTATAGAAGGGGTTACATACCATCTGAGCACATGAATAAGACAAATCTTGGCCTCCCATTTCCAAGTCAGAAATAACGCCCATTACCCAAAGCTTCGATGCTAAGGTAAGGAAGAAATATCTTGTAATTTGGCATTATTTTGAGGAATTCATCATGAAATTTCTGCATGAGTTCAAACTTGACGATTAAAGTTTCTTCACATTGTTGTATGTGCACTCTTTTCTAAATTTTAGAAAGTGCGGTTTTTCTTTGTTCAAGTAAATGGGAAATCATCTAAACCAATTTTTGCAATCAAATGGGCCCAAACTGGGGCAAAATTTTTATTTGCAAAATTTTGCAAAATAAGCCCACACAGGGGCAAATATTTTTGTAGTCCAATTGAGGATTTCGTCCAAGAATCAAAATAATGCATTTTTCAAATCAGTCACGCTCATTTGAGTGCACGTAAGCCCTGTGCAGGTATTCACAGTTGAAGTCGACGAAAAGCATCTGGCGATGTAGAAGGCCGATGCCGAAGAAAGAGAAGAAAGAAGGGAAAAAGGCCCTACACTGGGGCAAATTATTTTTGGAAAAAAGATTCTCTCGAAAAATCAGAAAAATTCAAAAGTCAAAAATCGAAAATCAAGTTCAAATTTTTGTTTCCTGAAAAATCAAAATTTAATTTCTTATATCTTAACAGATCAAATCCCAATTTTAAATTTCTGTCCGGGTCTATCCCGTGGGTCTATCCCAATTTTAAATTTTAGTCCGGGTCTATCCCGTGGGTCTATCCCAATTTTACATTTCTGTCCGGGTCTATCCCAATTTTAAATTTCTGTCCGGGTCTATCCCGTGGGTCTATCCCAATTTTAAATTTCTGTCCGGGTCTATTCCCGTGGGTCTATCCCAATGTTTTAAAATTTTCTGTCCGTCTTATCCGTGGGTTATCCCAATTCTTAAAATTTCCTGTCCGGGTCTATCCCGCTGGGTCTATCCCAATTTTACATTTCTGTCCGGTCTAATCCCGTGGGTCTATCCCAAATTTAAATTTCTGTCCGGTTCTAATCCCGTGGTCTACCCAATTTTAAATTTTGTCCGGGTCCTTCCCGGTTGGGTCTTCATCCCCCAATTTTACATTTCGTCCCGGATCTATCCCGTGGGTCCTCTCCCAATTTTTAAATTTCTGGCTGTCCGGGTCTTCGCTCGTTGGGTGCCCCTATCCAATTCTAAAATTGTCTGTCGACTCGTTCTCACCCGGCGGTCCATCCCAAGATTTTTACCATTCTAGCGTCCGGTCACACCGTAATCCGTGAGTCTTAATCCCCAATTTTAATTATCATGTTCGGGTCAGTCCCATTTAGATTCCTGTCCGTCAGATCGTTTTTTGGCACCGAATAACCACTGGTAAGTATTTGGTGTCTACTCTTGTCTCAAGTTTTTCAAAACTCAGACAAAGAGGGCAAACTGTAGACACCAAATTTTTGGTGTAATTTCATTTTTTAGTTTTTATTTGTCGTGTTCATTTTTAGTTTTTAGTTTCCAGTTTTATTTTTATTTTTAAGTTTTATCGTAGAATTTGTTGAAAAAGAAAAAAGAGAAAAAGAAAAGCATTCAAAAAAATATGTTTTAGTCATTTTGTTTTTATTCAATGCTTTCTTGAAAGAAAAATGAAAATGAAAATAAAAAAAAGGGAAAAAGGAAATTTGTTCACAAAAATATATTTATTTCTTTAAATGCAACCTTTTTGCACTTTAGTTATTTTTATTAAGTTATTTTGAGAAAAAGAAAATGATGAAAAATGAAAAATGAAACAAAAAGATGGAAAAGTGGCCATTTTTGTTGTTTTTAGTTGTTTAGTTTTTAAATTATTTTCATTATTATTATTATTATTATTACCTGGTTTTGGCAATTTGTTATTATTATTATTATTTATATCATTTCTGTATTTATTAAGTTATTAAGTACAAAAAAAAACAAAAAAAAAAAAATGATACGCGGCAGCAAGCTGCGTTTTACGCAGCTTGCAAAGGAAATCTGGGACGGCTCCTAAAGCTGCAAATACAGGAAAAGGACTAGAGGTTTTTAGGGTTTGGGGGTCTGATATATAGCAAAAAGAAAGGTAGCCGCAACGGAGGTTTTTGGGGGAGAAAGAGTGAACGGCAAAAGAGAAAGGAGAGGGGGACGATAGAGCAGCAGCCGAAAGAGAGGAAATCTGGAAAAGAGAGGAGAGAAAGAGAGAGGGCATCGACAGGCAAACAAAAAAGGGGGAGCATTAAAGGGCAAAAGAGTGAGAGAGTGGACGGGCTAAGAGGAGAGATAGCTAGGGTAGCCGCAAAAGAGAGGATCCGCGGAGGAAAGAAAGAAAAACGGAGGAGGAAAAACAACGGCTGAGAGCAGGGGGGTTTGGTGGTAACAACTGCTGAGAGGAGGCTGTGAAAGAGTGAGGAACCGAGACACAGAAGGGAACCATTTTGAGAGATAGAAAACAGAGAGGATAACAGCGAGGTTGTAGAGAGAAAGGAGACAATCTTCAGAAATCAAACTTAAAAGCTCGGAGCTTCAAAGTCGCTGTCAAAGCTCGCGGCCTGGACTCGTTGAATCTGGCTTATCCGACCATTCCCACGGTGGTTTAACTCCAAAGGCAGCAAAGAGGTAATCTTAAACCCTTCTCTGGCCTATTTCTTCTAAACATTGGGACGTGGGTTTCTGGTTCATTAGCATAATTGCAGAAGTTGCGTTTTGAAGCTTGCCGAGCCTGTATCTCATGACCTTGTCTATGAGAAGCCTCCTTTTGTTGTCTACTGGTCTGCTTTTTTCTGTGTTATGCTCACCAAGAACCTGTTTCGTTGTTTGTGAATAAAAGGTCAGGTCTTATGTACGTGGGTATGATGCGTACTCTGAAATGTTTGTGATTTGAGGTTGTAAGAACTCAAAAGCTATCTTCTTCTGTGTTTCCTTTCCCCTGGTGAAACTGAGTGTATATTTCGTAGATTGCAGATTTTTGTTTTTCAATAGTTTGTTTGTGTAACATGAACCTCTGCTACCTCAAGCTCGAGGCTTTTGGCTTGTGGCAGCAGGGCGGAGTCTGTCTTCTGATTACTCGAAGCCCACAGTTTCATTCCCTTTGATTTTGCCCGGCTGTTTCGGTCAGCTTTTATGGGAGGGAAGGTTAGATGATTATGCTTAGAGACGTTCATGACAAAGGGTTTGGTACTTTTGGTGTTGAGTGTGTATGCTTAGGAGTTGGAATACGTTCAAATGCTTGCTGAAAAACAAACCATTTTTCTCCGTATGAGCTTTACTCCAGATTTTTGCATCAGCTCGTTTTACGTTCCTTGCTGGTTTGGAGATTGAAATTATATGTCTTGTTGTTTAGTTACCAATCATGATTTTGGCTGAAAATTTTTTAAGCAAAGCTGTACGCTTTGGGTCCGAAATCTGAGCTTGAAAAACCAGCTTAGCATTTTCTTTCTCCCCATGAAGCTGGAACGGAAGCAAACTGCATTTTTCCCTTCGCGTGTCTTTCGCTGTTTGAACTCTCAATGGCTGCTTCATGTTCAGATTTTCCTTGTTTGGATGAGTTTGATGCTGTACTGTTTAAGACCAAAGCTTTGGTGTCTACTTGAGATTATATGCCGAAGGGAGGCTATCTGGTTATCTATTTTGATTAGCATGTTTTGTTGTATGATGGAATTGGTTGGTCAAAATGTTTTAGTTGTCAAAAGGTGCGGCTGTTTAAGGTTTTGATGCAGAAGTCTATTTGCTTGTCACGTAGCTTGCATGGGTTGCATGAAAAAGTTCCCAAAACTTGCACTTTGACCCCCAAGTCTCCCCTTATTTCACTATGACCCAATCAATTGAATAATTTCATCAATTTGGTCCTTGGCAATTTTAATTCTACAATTTCATTGCTTGTTTGTTTCAATTAACTACCATGCTTTGTTTCAATTGCACTTAATTCATGATTTTAGGGGCTTTATGGTCAAGTGAGCTTTGCTTTGCACATTTCTTTTAATTTTTCTTAAATAAATTGGTACCTTGACCTTTTTATTATTTTGGAGGGTAAGTTAGTAATTCCACTACGTTAGAGCTCCAACTCAAGGGAGGTACCACTTCTTTTATCTTTTTTGTCTCTCCTATGTGAACCAACGTGCTACGTGAGAAATGCATGCCTACTCCGCTTTCCTTACCTCCTTGCGTGCATTTGCTTGCTTTTACTTTTATTTAAGTTTTTATGGGGTATGTGTACACCTCTTGGCTTGTAATAGATAGGGCTCGGAGAGCATCTGGTCCATTTCCCCTTCCCCTTGGTTGCTTTTATTTAAGTTTTATGAGGTATGTGTACACCTCTTGGCTTGTAATAGATAGCGCTCGGAGAGCATCTGGTCCATTTCCCCTTCCCCTTGGTTGCTTGCTTTTGTTGCTACATGTTTAATTGCTTTCTTAGGCTCTTGCATCTAGTCGAGCATGCTAAGTGCTATGTGCTATGTGTTTACGAGTGTTTTGGCATGTCTACTTGCTTTCATAGCCATGAATGAGTGGAATGGATGAATGTACGTTTCCGCTAGTCCAACGCTAGTCGGAATTCATAGAATGGGCTAGTCCAACGCTAGACCCTTAGGGATTTCCCCTCATTAGCATATCATTTGCTTGTTCACTACATATCATGCATTTTTCCTTAGTTTTATCATCTGGCATGCTCCTCGAGCCCATTTTCCCCTCATTTTAGGATTTTTGCATCTCATACTAGTTATAGGGTACATTTGCGTGAGAGTCCCCTTCCGATAAGGGAAACGAGCGAGTGTGGCTACTCGATAGCCTTAGCACGCTAGTTTCGCCTTCTAATCAAAGGGAAAATCAAGTCACGATTTAGGTCTCCCCGTACCCAATATGCATGAATTCCCTAGGCTTATGCATTCTCAATCCACTCTATCATCACACTTTCACTTTCACTTGCACACATGCACCTTTTTATCACTTTCACTTGCACACGAACACTTTTTTCACTTGTACACGAACACTTTTTTATCTTCACCTGCACACGAACACTTTTATCTTCACTCGCACACGAGTACTTTCATCTTCATTTGCACACCGACACTTTCGCACTTTTCTTTAAATTGCATACATGCATTTTTGCCCACTTGCACTTGGAGTATATATTTGCATTCAAAGACATTTGCACACCTCCACTTATATCGTATTTTTATCATTTTTTTTCACTTCACACAAACTCACACTTTCACATGGCATGCATTCCACTCATTTTTCACGTCATTTAGGATTACACGTGACCTCTCCAAAGGATCATTATTGGGCTTCACAATTAATGTGATTGGCACCACTCAACCTTTGAAGAGAAATTTCCCCCATGTCCCCCTAGGTCTAGGTTTTTGCATTCATATAGACATATCCCAATACGCGATACATACCTTGGGTAGAAAAATTAGGAAAAATTGGTTTAAGTCACGCAACTAGCCTTGGCTAGGTCGAAGGGGTGCCTTGGATTTTTTATCCTTGCCTTCCCCTTCGTCAAATGTGACCCCCGATCCCTCTTTTGGTTACGTAGACCCAAAAGTTCTCAAAAAGGGTTTATTTACTTTTTTTTATTATTCAAAAACAAAAATCATTTTTGGGTGACTTGGTACACCCTAACTCTATACCAAGTGGCGACTCCATTTTTGATACAAAAAACCCTTTTGAACTTCACTTGGCCAAATCGTCGCATTCTAAGTCCCATGGCCTTTTACTTTTCACTTTGCACACGTTCACACATTACACACCACACATCACACATTCACACTCATCGAAAAGTGGGGCGCGACACACCTCACAAACTTGCCCAGGCGAACGAAATCACAAACTTGAGCTTTAATCATAAGCTCGGGTCACAAACTTGGTGACCTCAAACCAAGTTGGACTGACTTCGACCAAGCCCTAACCGGCTCGAATAGTCCATCTAGGTATTGAGTTCAACCGCAAACTCACAAAATTCACAAAAGTAGTCAAAAGTCACCCCGAGCCACAAGCTCAAGGGTTTTTGTTCCAAAATTTCTCACATACATATGTCATGTACAAATTGGTGCGTAAATTAGGGTCTAGATCGAGTGCGATAAAGTACACCCTCGCCTAGGTACCCTTTTTACACATAACGAAACACATAAACAACTAACACATAAGAGCGGCCTGAATACTTACTCAAAATACCAAAAGTAGTATAAAGGCGGAATTCACTTTGTGTGTTGGCTAGTAGTGGGCCCCACCGGCACCGCCTAGCTCACCACTGTCTGAAATCGAAGATTATGTCACAATATATCACAAACGGCAACTAACGTACTTGAAATAAGCCAAACGGCAAAATTGGCACGCGCAAGTGCGGAAACGGCAAAACGGCCGCACACGTCCGCGCAGAACGGCAAACGGAAATGGCCAAGTCGGCCATCTCAAACCGTTTTGGTCAAAATTTAGGCTAGGAATATCAGATCAAGGTACATGAGGTACCGTTACGAAGCTAAGAGGAAGGGTTACAATGTTCATGAAGACATCGCAACCCATATCTCAATGGGTATAGGTGAAAATTGCGTGAAACAGTTCCAGCTGTTTCATTGCGAGTTACCAAACAGGCCCTGTTTGCAAGGCCGTAACTCACGGCTCAGAAATCGAAATTAAGAAATTCCAAAGGCATTAGAAAGCTGAGACATAAGGCTAAAACTTTCATGTTTTGGCCAGGACCTGAATCTATTCAGAACAAAACAAAATTCGAGTGCCAAAGTACCCGTCAGAACTGTCCAAATACAAGGCAGTTCTGACGAGCGATATTGTTTTGATCATAACCGGAGCTACGGAACTCGGTTTTCGACGTAATTTATACCGTTTCGAAGCTGAGATCAAGATCTAAACTTCTTATGAAGGAGTCGGCACCCAGATCGAACTCTATAAAAATCGAAAAGTCATGGGCAGAAACAAAATCAGAAAACGCGTAGAACCAGAGGGTCAAAACAGGCTTGAGCATTTCGTCGATAACTCAGGGTACGCTAATCCGATTGACCTGAAATTTTGCAGGCATACTCAGGACTCAAGGGGCTACGACTTTTATGTTTTACGAAACTTCTGAATCAGCACGGAACATTAAGAAAAAATGGAGCTCAAGTTCAGGTTCTGGGTTGCCCTGTTTACCCATTTTGCCGGTTTCAAATGTCGCAAACATATGGTTCGTTTTCATGGTTCTTATGCAGGTTTTTCAACCACTTTTGTACCAAATAAACACACATATACTAACATCTAACTGGCCTACAAATGGTCCGAAATTCCCCTCCCAAGTCAATACCAAATTTAACAATCATCAACCACAATCCCTAACCAAATTTCATTTGCACTAATGAACTTAATCCAACCTCTCACTAACCAAACTCTATCTCACTAACCATAAGCTAAGCTAAATTAGCCTAATGGAGTTTAGGGTTTCTTAACCCAAATCAGCTTTTTGCAAGTAACCAACCAAATCAAGTGAGGCAATTCATCAAACATAACCACTACAAGTCCATTTCTCAACTAAAACAAGTAAGGAAAGCATTAGCAAGAAACCCAAATTCTTTCCTCTTCTTGGCCGAATTTTCAGCAACCAAATAACACTAAAATTAACCAAAGTACTCCATAAAAACATGTGATAGGCATAAGAGGTACCACAATCAAGCACAACTAGGGTCCTATGCCAAAATAACCACTAGTTCATCAAACAATAATCAACTTAAGTCTTCAAATAGACTTTCTTACCTTTGATTCAAGCTTTGTAAATGATCACCCACAACAATCAAGTGCTCAAGTTGTTTCTCCAAGATCCAAACTCAAGATTGAAGAACAAAAATGATGCACCAAAGCAAGCTTTCTTTTCTTCTCTTCTCACGGCTCTCACTCTCTCTCTCGGCTCTTCCTTTCTTTTTTTCTTAGTTTTGTTTTCTCTTGTTTCTTATAAGTTGTAAGACAACATATAGTCAAAGCTTTGGGAGATATTTCTTATAGCTAACCAATCACAAAAATGCTTTATTTGTTGTTTTCACCCTTGCACTTCAACTTTCTCTTTCATATACATTTTCCCTCAAACATTTGATAACCTTTCAATTTACTCCATAAGTCATAACTTAATCTAATCTAAAACATATAATCACGCTTAATTATTTCACTAATCACTTTCTCATCTTAGTCACTTACACTTACGCATACTTTATCCCACATAAAAGTAGTTAAACAATAACTTTTTTGTCAAGGACAAAATTAGGTTTAAACCCACTTAAAACTTCTAATAAATCATAACATTAGGGATTTTGCTCACTTAGGGTTTCTAACCTTCTTAAAATTAATTAACCTATACAAAATGGATTAAATCCTATACCTTCCCACACTAGTGGGTCCCACATCCGATATACGTTCTTAATTTCTCAAAAACTAACTAATACTAGAAAAAGCATCTAAGAACTATATTTACTCATAAATTAGGGTTTTCTTCTTAGCCCTAACCCTAATATCAACTTATGAACGGTCTGGGTCCTCACAATCTCCCCCACTTAGCACAATTTCGTCCTCGAAATTAATTCGTTGGCCAAAACGTACCTTCAAAGTCCACCGAAGGATTTGTCATCTCAGGTTGACCCATCGCATAGACTCTTGCTGGCCCTTTGGGTCGAGTTTCCCCTGTAGTTGACGGCTTAGTTGTGGTGGTCCCTCCAGTCGGTGGTTTGAGTCCCTCCTTCTGCTTCTTAGGGCACCGGGCAATCAGATGTTCGGTGCTGCCACATTTGAAGCATTTGCGTACCGAACTATTCTTCCAGCAATTTTCATCGGTGTAATTGCCCCCACAGAAACCACAGGTTGACTTGGCGGCTGTACTTGCCCCTCCACGCTGGACACTCTTCGGCCCCTCTTGCACTACCTGACCCCGCACAAAGTTATTCGGGGTCCTTGCAGGTCGTGGATCATCCGTTCCTTTATTTATCTTGGCAGATGGCTCGTTTCGCGAGTTTTGTCCGACCATGGAATCATTTGAGCTAGGTTGCCTCCTTTTCCGATCGTGGAAGGCTTTAACCTGTCCTCTGGCAGTCTCAATTCGCTGTGCTCTTTCTAGCGCTTGGCTAAACGTATTCAACTGAGCCGCTGCTAACGATTCCTGGATTTCCACATTTAAACCTTGAACGAATCGACGGATTCGTTTCTACTCCGTTAACACCAGCTCTGGGGCAAAGCGAGAAAGTTTAGTGAACTGAGTTTCGTACTCCGCCACACTCGAGGCCCCTTGACGTAGGCGGATGAAATCATCTTCCCGTTTTTCTTGCACAATGGGTGGTAAATATTTTTCATTAAACTCCCGTGTGAAGTTGATCCAGGTCCAAGGAGTCTGTTCGCGCTCCCACTTGGCTTTGATTACATTCCACCAGGCTCGAGCGGCCCCTTCAAACTGAAAGACCGCAAAGGATATCTGCCGCTCCTCTGAATACCTAAGCGCGGCAAATATGTCTAACATACGGTCTAGCCAACCCTCCGCTAAGTCAGGGTCGGCCCCACCGATAAACTTTGGGGGTGCGAATTTTTGGAATCGCTCCAAGGCACGGTCTTCACCCTCGTGATTGCCTGAATTATGTCCCGGATTATGTCCAGGATTCCCCATACCGCTCCCCTGGCCTTGTTGATTCGTCAATCGCTCTAGTAACTCGGCCATCCGCTGGATGGCTGTAGCGACTTGATCTGGTTCTGGTCCTTGTTCTCTTTCAGGGCTTCGTGCTCGCCCTCTACCTCCTCTGCCTCCACCTCGAGTACCGGAGGCCATTTAAGTGCAAACGTCTATAGATCGTAACATTACACATAAACTTATTATCCGGACTATGAGCAAAAGTACGGACGTAAAGCGTACGAACAAAAGACACACAAAGGATAAATTCAAAATGCTACTCAAATATATACATAGATATACAAAATCACACCAAAAGATTTACAGATTACCGACCTCCAGTCGGTACAAAACCCAATGTACACATGAGCACTCCGGCTCCAAGATCTAGTCGGCCAACCAAATAAAGAAAGAAAGTGGTCATGCCAGTTTTAACAAAAGGAATCTACCAGCTAAGCAAAAGAGGAAAGCGACCCTAAACGCCTCCTCTAGGGCCCTGGTCCCCAACGGAACCTAAAGTACCAATCTCGCCTATCTGCTCCGGCCCAGTAGCTCGCGGGGGTGCCTCCGCGGCCATATCTAGCAAGACCCCGCAGTCAAACGTGATACTCCGGGCCCTCTCCCTAAGAGAAGTCAAAGAGAAGAGGTGCTGGTGTGTGTCCCGGAGGTCCCGCTCCAGGTCCCTAACGCGTAACGCCTGCCAGCGGCTAAACTGTCTAGCCTCCTCAAGCTGCTCCCTCAGAGTCTCGACCGTCCTGTCGAGGTGATAACGCTCATCATCCAATGCTAAGACTATCTCGTCGGGATAGCCGTAAGTATACCAACACGCGCAGGGTCGGCGCGACACCTGGCCGAAGGGGGAGTACAAAGTGTAAGGCTCTCCCAGCCTCTGTCGATAACGGATAGCCCGCTTACGCAGCGGTCGATCCTCTGGGCCCCTCCTACTCGAACTGCCTGGGTCCATACCTACAAAACATTAAGTCGTCAGTCAACCGGCATTTCAACTTAAAAGATATCATTCAACTTAAAAGAATCCAATATGCCTAATGCCTATCGCGTATGTCCCACAATTGCCCAAGTCCTCTAACCTAGGCGCTCTGATACCAACTGTGACGACCCCACTTCTCCCAAGGGCGAACCCAAGGGTATCGGCGGGCCGCCTGCCTAGCTCGCGCCAGGACTCAAAACTTAAAGCAATAAAAGCCAGAAAATCCAAAAGAGTACTATACATACTATATACAATCCCAAAAGAGTTATAATTACATTCTCCAAAAGTACCTGCTCTTACTATTACATCCGTATACTTACAACCAAAACCAAAAGGGAGACCCTAAGAAGGGTCCTAATACAAACCACCAGAATAAAAACAAACATCCTAAAAGTTCAACTATTACAAGCCAATCTACTAAACTAGTGTATGAGCCCCAAACGTACCCGCGTCGGCCCCTGCTAAGGAAAACAAACGGAATGGGGTAAGCTAAAAGCTTAGTAAGTAAACAGGGGCAAAAGCGTAAATTTCACGTAGCAACATTTACACAGTAAGAGTAAAGCAAAAGCAGAAAAGTAACATCACATAATAAGGATACGGGTGGCTCCAAAGCCAATTCATTTGCCATGCTTGATCTCCTGTCGACACTCCGTCGACCATAAATAAGGTCCGTAGAACTTCACTTGTACACCCACCGACACCTTATCACCCTCACTGGCCAGTCACCTCACAAACTTGCCCAGGCGAACGAAATCACAAACTTGAGCTTTAATCATAAGCTCGGGTCACAAACTTGGTGACCTCAAACCAAGTTGGACTGACTTCGACCAAGCCCTAACCGGCTCGAATAGTCCATCTAGGTATTGAGTTCAACCGCAAACTCACAAAATTCACAAAAGTAGTCAAAAGTCACCCCGAGCCACAAGCTCAAGGGTTTTTGTTCCAAAATTTCTCACATACATATGTCATGTACAAATTGGTGCGTAAATTAGGGTCTAGATCGAGTGCGATAAAGTACACCCTCGCCTAGGTACCCTTTTTACACATAACGAAACACATAAACAACTAACACATAAGAGCGGCCTGAATACTTACTCAAAATACCAAAAGTAGTATAAAGGCGGAATTCACTTTGTGTGTTGGCTAGTAGTGGGCCCCACCGGCACCGCCTAGCTCACCACTGTCTGAAATCGAAGATTATGTCACAATATATCACAAACGGCAACTAACGTACTTGAAATAAGCCAAACGGCAAAATTGGCACGCGCAAGTGCGGAAACGGCAAAACGGCCGCACACGTCCGCGCAGAACGGCAAACGGAAATGGCCAAGTCGGCCATCTCAAACCGTTTTGGTCAAAATTTAGGCTAGGAATATCAGATCAAGGTACATGAGGTACCGTTACGAAGCTAAGAGGAAGGGCTACAATGTTCATGAAGACATCGCAACCCAGATCTCAATGGGTATAGGTGAAAATTGCGTGAAACAGTTCCAGCTGTTTCATTGCGAGTTACCAAACAGGCCCTGTTTGCAAGGCCGTAACTCACGGCTCAGAAATCGAAATTAAGAAATTCCAAAGGCATTAGAAAGCTGAGACATAAGGCTAAAACTTTCATGTTTTGGCCAAGACCTGAATCTATTCAGAACAAAACAAAATTCGAGTGCCAAAGTACCCGTCAGAACTGTCCAAATACAAGGCAGTTCTGACGAGCGATATTGTTTTGATCATAACCGGAGCTACGGAACTCGGTTTTCGACGTAATTTATACCGTTTCGAAGCTGAGATCAAGATCTAAACTTCTTATGAAGGAGTCGGCACCCAGATCGAACTCTATAAAAATCGAAAAGTCATGGGCAGAAACAAAATCAGAAAACGCGTAGAACCAGAGGGTCAAAACAGGCTTGAGCATTTCGTCGATAACTCAGGGTACGCTAATCCGATTGACCTGAAATTTTGCAGGCATACTCAGGACTCAAGGGGCTACGACTTTTATGTTTTACGAAACTTCTGAATCAGCACGGAACATTAAGAAAAAATGGAGCTCAAGTCCAGGTTCTGGGTTGCCCTGTTTACCCATTTTGCCGGTTTCAAATGTCGCAAACATATGGTTCGTTTTCATGGTTCTTATGCAGGTTTTTCAACCACTTTTGTACCAAATAAACACACATATACTAACATCTAACTGGCCTACAAATGGTCCGAAATTCCCCTCCCAAGTCAATACCAAATTTAACAATCATCAACCACAATCCCTAACCAAATTTCATTTGCACCAATGAACTTAATCCAACCTCTCACTAACCAAACTCTATCTCACTAACCATAAGCTAAGCTAAATTAGCCTAATGGAGTTTAGGGTTTCTTAACCCAAATCAGCTTTTTGCAAGTAACCAACCAAATCAAGTGAGGCAATTCATCAAACATAACCACTACAAGTCCATTTCTCAACTAAAACAAGTAAGGAAAGCATTAGCAAGAAACCCAAATTCTTTCCTCTTCTTGGCCGAATTTTCAGCAACCAAATAACACTAAAATTAACCAAAGTACTCCATAAAAACATGTGATAGGCATAAGAGGTACCACAATCAAGCACAACTAGGGTCCTATGCCAAAATAACCACTAGTTCATCAAACAATAATCAACTTAAGTCTTCAAATAGACTTTCTTACCTTTGATTCAAGCTTTGTAAATGATCACCCACAACAATCAAGTGCTCAAGTTGTTTCTCCAAGATCCAAACTCAAGATTGAAGAACAAAAATGATGCACCAAAGCAAGCTTTCTTTTCTTCTCTTCTCACGGCTCTCACTCTCTCTCTCGGCTCTTCCTTTCTTTTTTTCTTAGTTTTGTTTTCTCTTGTTTCTTATAAGTTGTAAGACAACATATAGTCAAAGCTTTGGGAGATATTTCTTATAGCTAACCAATCACAAAAATGCTTTATTTGTTGTTTTCACCCTTGCACTTCAACTTTCTCTTTCATATACATTTTCCCTCAAACATTTGATAACCTTTCAATTTACTCCATAAGTCATAACTTAATCTAATCTAAAACATATAATCACGCTTAATTATTTCACTAATCACTTTCTCATCTTAGTCACTTACACTTACGCATACTTTATCCCACATAAAAGTAGTTAAACAATAACTTTTTTGTCAAGGACAAAATTAGGTTTAAACCCACTTAAAACTTCTAATAAATCATAACATTAGGGATTTTGCTCACTTAGGGTTTCTAACCTTCTTAAAATTAATTAACCTATACCAAATGGATTGAATCCTATACCTTCCCACACTAGTGGGTCCCACATCCGATATACGTTCTTAATTTCTCAAAAACTAACTAATACTACAAAATCATCTAAGAACTATATTTACTCATAAATTAGGGTTTTCTTCTTAGCCCTAACCCTAATATCAACTTATGAACGGTCTGGGTCCTCACAATCTCCCCCACTTAGCACAATTTCGTCCTCGAAATTAATTCGTTGGCCAAAACGTACCTTCAAAGTCCACCGAAGGATTTGTCATCTCAGGTTGACCCATCGCATAGACTCTTGCTGGCCCTTTGGGTCGAGTTTCCCCTGTAGTTGACGGCTTAGTTGTGGTGGTCCCTCCAGTCGGTGGTTTGAGTCCCTCCTTCTGCTTCTTAGGGCACCGGGCAATCAGATGTTCGGTGCTGCCACATTTGAAGCATTTGCGTACCGAACTATTCTTCCAGCAATTTTCATCGGTGTAATTGCCCCCACAGAAACCACAGGTTGACTTGGCGGCTGTACTTGCCCCTCCACGCTGGACACTCTTCGGCCCCTCTTGCACTACCTGACCCCGCACAAAGTTATTCGGGGTCCTTGCAGGTCGTGGATCATCCGTTCCTTTATTTATCTTGGCAGATGGCTCGTTTCGCGAGTTTTGTCCGACCATGGAATCATTTGAGCTAGGTTGCCTCCTTTTCCGATCGTGGAAGGCTTTAACCTGTCCTCTGGCAGTCTCAATTCGCTGTGCTCTTTCTAGCGCTTGGCTAAACGTATTCAACTGAGCCGCTGCTAACGATTCCTGGATTTCCACATTTAAACCTTGAACGAATCGACGGATTCGTTTCTACTCCGTTAACACCAGCTCTGGGGCAAAGCGAGAAAGTTTAGTGAACTGAGTTTCGTACTCCGCCACACTCGAGGCCCCTTGACGTAGGCGGATGAAATCATCTTCCCGTTTTTCTTGCACAATGGGTGGTAAATATTTTTCATTAAACTCCCGTGTGAAGTTGATCCAGGTCCAAGGAGTCTGTTCGCGCTCCCACTTGGCTTTGATTACATTCCACCAGGCTCGAGCGGCCCCTTCAAACTGAAAGACCGCAAAGGATATCTGCCGCTCCTCTGAATACCTAAGCGCGGCAAATATGTCTAACATACGGTCTAGCCAACCCTCCGCTAAGTCAGGGTCGGCCCCACCGATAAACTTTGGGGGTGCGAATTTTTGGAATCGCTCCAAGGCACGGTCTTCACCCTCGTGATTGCCTGAATTATGTCCCGGATTATGTCCAGGATTCCCCATACCGCTCCCCTGGCCTTGTTGATTCGTCAATCGCTCTAGTAACTCGGCCATCCGCTGGATGGCTGTAGCGACTTGATCTGGTTCTGGTCCTTGTTCTCTTTCAGGGCTTCGTGCTCGCCCTCTACCTCCTCTGCCTCCACCTCGAGTACCGGAGGCCATTTAAGTGCAAACGTCTATAGATCGTAACATTACACATAAACTTATTATCCGGACTATGAGCAAAAGTACGGACGTAAAGCGTACGAACAAAAGACACACAAAGGATAAATTCAAAATGCTACTCAAATATATACATAGATATACAAAATCACACCAAAAGATTTACAGATTACCGACCTCCAGTCGGTACAAAACCCAATGTACACATGAGCACTCCGGCTCCAAGATCTAGTCGGCCAACCAAATAAAGAAAGAAAGTGGTCATGCCAGTTTTAACAAAAGGAATCTACCAGCTAAGCAAAAGAGGAAAGCGACCCTAAACGCCTCCTCTAGGGCCCTGGTCCCCAACGGAACCTAAAGTACCAATCTCGCCTATCTGCTCCGGCCCAGTAGCTCGCGGGGGTGCCTCCGCGGCCATATCTAGCAAGACCCCGCAGTCAAACGTGATACTCCGGGCCCTCTCCCTAAGAGAAGTCAAAGAGAAGAGGTGCTGGTGTGTGTCCCGGAGGTCCCGCTCCAGGTCCCTAACGCGTAACGCCTGCCAGCGGCTAAACTGTCTAGCCTCCTCAAGCTGCTCCCTCAGAGTCTCGACCGTCCTGTCGAGGTGATAACGCTCATCATCCAATGCTAAGACTATCTCGTCGGGATAGCCGTAAGTATACCAACACGCGCAGGGTCGGCGCGACACCTGGCCGAAGGGGGAGTACAAAGTGTAAGGCTCTCCCAGCCTCTGTCGATAACGGATAGCCCGCTTACGCAGCGGTCGATCCTCTGGGCCCCTCCTACTCGAACTGCCTGGGTCCATACCTACAAAACATTAAGTCGTCAGTCAACCGGCATTTCAACTTAAAAGATATCATTCAACTTAAAAGAATCCAATATGCCTAATGCCTATCGCGTATGTCCCACAATTGCCCAAGTCCTCTAACCTAGGCGCTCTGATACCAACTGTGACGACCCCACTTCTCCCAAGGGCGAACCCAAGGGTATCGGCGGGCCGCCTGCCTAGCTCGCGCCAGGACTCAAAACTTAAAGCAATAAAAGCCAGAAAATCCAAATGAGTACTATACATACTATATACAATCCCAAAAGAGATATAATTACATTCTCCAAAAGTACCTGCTCTTACTATTACATCCGTATACTTACAACCAAAACCAAAAGGGAGACCCTAGAAGGGTCCTAATACAAACCACCAGAATAAAAACAAACATCCTAAAAGTTCAACTATTACAAGCCAATCTACTAAACTAGTGTATGAGCCCCAAACGTACCCGCGTCGGCCCCTGCTAAGGAAAACAAACGGAATGGGGTAAGCTAAAAGCTTAGTAAGTAAACAGGGGCAAAAGCGTAAATTTCATGTAGCAACATTTACACAGTAAGAGTAAAGCAAAAGCAGAAAAGTAACATCACATAATAAGGATACGGGTGGCTCCAAAGCCAATTCATTTGCCATGCTTGATCTCCTGTCGACACTCCGTCGACCATAAATAAGGTCCGTAGAACTTCACTTGTACACCCACCGACACCTTATCACCCTCACTGGCCAGTCACCTCACAAACTTGCCCAGGCGAACGAAATCACAAACTTGAGCTTTAATCATAAGCTCGGGTCACAAACTTGGTGACCTCAAACCAAGTTGGACTGACTTCGACCAAGCCCTAACCGGCTCGAATAGTCCATCTAGGTATTGAGTTCAACCGCAAACTCACAAAATTCACAAAAGTATTCAAAAGTCACCCCGAGCCACAAGCTCAAGGGTTTTTGTTCCAAAATTTCTCACATACATATGTCATGTACAAATTGGTGCGTAAATTAGGGTCTAGATCGAGTGCGATAAAGTACACCCTCGCCTAGGTACCCTTTTTACACATAACGAAACACATAAACAACTAACACATAAGAGCGGCCTGAATACTTACTCAAAAATACCAAAAGTAGTATAAAGGCAGAATTCACTTTGTGTGTTGGCTAGTAGTGGGCCCCACCGGCACCGCCTAGCTCACCACTGTCTGAAATCGAAGATTATGTCACAATATATCACAAACGGCAACTAACGTACTTGAAATAAGCCAAACGGCAAAATTGGCACGCGCAAGTGCGGAAACGGCAAAACGGCCGCACACGTCCGCGCAGAACGGCAAACGGAAATGGCCAAGTCGGCCATCTCAAACCGTTTTGGTCAAAATTTAGGCTAGGAATATCAGATCAAGGTACATGAGGTACCGTTACGAAGCTAAGAGGAAGGGCTACAATGTTCATGAAGACATCGCAACCCAGATCTCAATGGGTATAGGTGAAAATTGCGTGAAACAGTTCCAGCTGTTTCATTGCGAGTTACCAAACAGGCCCTGTTTGCAAGGCCGTAACTCACGGCTCAGAAATCGAAATTAAGAAATTCCAAAGGCATTAGAAAGCTGAGACATAAGGCTAAAACATTCATGTTTTTGACCAAGACCTGAATCTATTCAGAACAAAACAAAATTCGAGTGCCAAAGTACCCGTCAGAACTGTCCAAATACAAGGCAGTTCTGACGAGCGATATTGTTTTGATCATAACCGGAGCTACGGAACTCGGTTTTCGACGTAATTTATACCGTTTCGAAGCTGAGATCAAGATCTAAACTTCTTATGAAGGAGTCGGCACCCAGATCGAACTCTATAAAAATCGAAAAGTCATGGGCAGAAACAAAATCAGAAAACGCGTAGAACCAGAGGGTCAAAACAGGCTTGAGCATTTCGTCGATAACTCAGGGTACGCTAATCCGATTGACCTGAAATTTTGCAGGCATACTCAGGACTCAAGGGGCTACGACTTTTATGTTTTACGAAACTTCTGAATCAGCACGGAACATTAAGAAAAAATGGAGCTCAAGTCCAGGTTCTGGGTTGCCCTGTTTACCCATTTTGCCGGTTTCAAATGTCGCAAACATATGGTTCGTTTTCATGGTTCTTATGCAGGTTTTTCAACCACTTTTGTACCAAATAAACACACATATACTAACATCTAACTGGCCTACAAATGGTCCGAAATTCCCCTCCCAAGTCAATACCAAATTTAACAATCATCAACCACAATCCCTAACCAAATTTCATTTGCACTAATGAACTTAATCCAACCTCTCACTAACCAAACTCTATCTCACTAACCATAAGCTAAGCTAAATTAGCCTAATGGAGTTTAGGGTTTCTTAACCCAAATCAGCTTTTTGCAAGTAACCAACCAAATCAAGTGAGGCAATTCATCAAACATAACCACTACAAGTCCATTTCTCAACTAAAACAAGTAAGGAAAGCATTAGCAAGAAACCCAAATTCTTTCCTCTTCTTGGCCGAATTTTCAGCAACCAAATAACACTAAAATTAACCAAAGTACTCCATAAAAACATGTGATAGGCATAAGAGGTACCACACTCAAGCACAACTAGGGTCCTATGCCAAAATAACCACTAGTTCATCAAACAATAATCAACTTAAGTCTTCAAATAGACTTTCTTACCTTTGATTCAAGCTTTGTAAATGATCACCCACAACAATCAAGTGCTCAAGTTGTTTCTCCAAGATCCAAACTCAAGATTGAAGAACAAAAATGATGCACCAAAGCAAGCTTTCTTTTCTTCTCTTCTCACGGCTCTCACTCTCTCTCTCGGCTCTTCCTTTCTTTTTTTCTTAGTTTTGTTTTCTCTTGTTTCTTATAAGTTGTAAGACAACATATAGTCAAAGCTTTGGGAGATATTTCTTATAGCTAACCAATCACAAAAATGCTTTATTTGTTGTTTTCACCCTTGCACTTCAACTTTCTCTTTCATATACATTTTCCCTCAAACATTTGATAACCTTTCAATTTACTCCATAAGTCATAACTTAATCTAATCTAAAACATATAATCACGCTTAATTATTTCACTAATCACTTTCTCATCTTAGTCACTTACACTTACGCATACTTTATCCCACATAAAAGTAGTTAAACAATAACTTTTTTGTCAAGGACAAAATTAGGTTTAAACCCACTTAAAACTTCTAATAAATCATAACATTAGGGATTTTGCTCACTTAGGGTTTCTAACCTTCTTAAAATTAATTAACCTATACAAAATGGATTAAATCCTATACCTTCCCACACTAGTGGGTCCCACATCCGATATACGTTCTTAATTTCTCAAAAACTAACTAATACTAGAAAAAGCATCTAAGAACTATATTTACTCATAAATTAGGGTTTTCTTCTTAGCCCTAACCCTAATATCAACTTATGAACGGTCTGGGTCCTCACAATCTCCCCCACTTAGCACAATTTCGTCCTCGAAATTAATTCGTTGGCCAAAACGTACCTTCAAAGTCCACCGAAGGATTTGTCATCTCAGGTTGACCCATCGCATAGACTCTTGCTGGCCCTTTGGGTCGAGTTTCCCCTGTAGTTGACGGCTTAGTTGTGGTGGTCCCTCCAGTCGGTGGTTTGAGTCCCTCCTTCTGCTTCTTAGGGCACCGGGCAATCAGATGTTCGGTGCTGCCACATTTGAAGCATTTGCGTACCGAACTATTCTTCCAGCAATTTTCATCGGTGTAATTGCCCCCACAGAAACCACAGGTTGACTTGGCGGCTGTACTTGCCCCTCCACGCTGGACACTCTTCGGCCCCTCTTGCACTACCTGACCCCGCACAAAGTTATTCGGGGTCCTTGCAGGTCGTGGATCATCCGTTCCTTTATTTATCTTGGCAGATGGCTCGTTTCGCGAGTTTTGTCCGACCATGGAATCATTTGAGCTAGGTTGCCTCCTTTTCCGATCGTGGAAGGCTTTAACCTGTCCTCTGGCAGTCTCAATTCGCTGTGCTCTTTCTAGCGCTTGGCTAAACGTATTCAACTGAGCCGCTGCTAACGATTCCTGGATTTCCACATTTAAACCTTGAACGAATCGACGGATTCGTTTCTACTCCGTTAACACCAGCTCTGGGGCAAAGCGAGAAAGTTTAGTGAACTGAGTTTCGTACTCCGCCACACTCGAGGCCCCTTGACGTAGGCGGATGAAATCATCTTCCCGTTTTTCTTGCACAATGGGTGGTAAATATTTTTCATTAAACTCCCGTGTGAAGTTGATCCAGGTCCAAGGAGTCTGTTCGCGCTCCCACTTGGCTTTGATTACATTTCACCAGGCTCGAGCGGCCCCTTCAAACTGAAAGACCGCAAAGGATATCTGCCGCTCCTCTGAATACCTAAGCGCGGCAAATATGTCTAACATACGGTCTAGCCAACCCTCCGCTAAGTCAGGGTCGGCCCCACCGATAAACTTTGGGGGTGCGAATTTTTGGAATCGCTCCAAGGCACGGTCTTCACCCTCGTGATTGCCTGAATTATGTCCCGGATTATGTCCAGGATTCCCCATACCGCTCCCCTGGCCTTGTTGATTCGTCAATCGCTCTAGTAACTCGGCCATCCGCTGGATGGCTGTAGCGACTTGATCTGGTTCTGGTCCTTGTTCTCTTTCAGGGCTTCGTGCTCGCCCTCTACCTCCTCTGCCTCCACCTCGAGTACCGGAGGCCATTTAAGTGCAAACGTCTATAGATCGTAACATTACACATAAACTTATTATCCGGACTATGAGCAAAAGTACGGACGTAAAGCGTACGAACAAAAGACACACAAAGGATAAATTCAAAATGCTACTCAAATATATACATAGATATACAAAATCACACCAAAAGATTTACAGATTACCGACCTCCAGTCGGTACAAAACCCAATGTACACATGAGCACTCCGGCTCCAAGATCTAGTCGGCCAACCAAATAAAGAAAGAAAGTGGTCATGCCAGTTTTAACAAAAGGAATCTACCAGCTAAGCAAAAGAGGAAAGCGACCCTAAACGCCTCCTCTAGGGCCCTGGTCCCCAACGGAACCTAAAGTACCAATCTCGCCTATCTGCTCCGGCCCAGTAGCTCGCGGGGGTGCCTCCGCGGCCATATCTAGCAAGACCCCGCAGTCAAACGTGATACTCCGGGCCCTCTCCCTAAGAGAAGTCAAAGAGAAGAGGTGCTGGTGTGTGTCCCGGAGGTCCCGCTCCAGGTCCCTAACGCGTAACGCCTGCCAGCGGCTAAACTGTCTAGCCTCCTCAAGCTGCTCCCTCAGAGTCTCGACCGTCCTGTCGAGGTGATAACGCTCATCATCCAATGCTAAGACTATCTCGTCGGGATAGCCGTAAGTATACCAACACGCGCAGGGTCGGCGCGACACCTGGCCGAAGGGGGAGTACAAAGTGTAAGGCTCTCCCAGCCTCTGTCGATAACGGATAGCCCGCTTACGCAGCGGTCGATCCTCTGGGCCCCTCCTACTCGAACTGCCTGGGTCCATACCTACAAAACATTAAGTCGTCAGTCAACCGGCATTTCAACTTAAAAGATATCATTCAACTTAAAAGAATCCAATATGCCTAATGCCTATCGCGTATGTCCCACAATTGCCCAAGTCCTCTAACCTAGGCGCTCTGATACCAACTGTGACGACCCCACTTCTCCCAAGGGCGAACCCAAGGGTATCGGCGGACCGCCTGCCTAGCTCGCGCCAGGACTCAAAACTTAAAGCAATAAAAGCCAGAAAATCCAAAAGAGTACTATACATACTATATACAATCCCAAAAGAGTTATAATTACATTCTCCAAAAGTACCTGCTCTTACTATTACATCCGTATACTTACAACCAAAACCAAAAGGGAGACCCTAAGAAGGGTCCTAATACAAACCACCAGAATAAAAACAAACATCCTAAAAGTTCAACTATTACAAGCCAATCTACTAAACTAGTGTATGAGCCCCAAACGTACCCGCGTCGGCCCCTGCTAAGGAAAACAAACGGAATGGGGTAAGCTAAAAGCTTAGTAAGTAAACAGGGGCAAAAGCGTAAATTTCATGTAGCAACATTTACACAGTAAGAGTAAAGCAAAAGCAGAAAAGTAACATCACATAATAAGGATACGGGTGGCTCCAAAGCCAATTCATTTGCCATGCTTGATCTCCTGTCGACACTCCGTCGACCATAAATAAGGTCCGTAGAACTTCACTTGTACACCCACCGACACCTTATCACCCTCACTGGCCAGTCACCTCACAAACTTGCCCAGGCGAACGAAATCACAAACTTGAGCTTTAATCATAAGCTCGGGTCACAAACTTGGTGACCTCAAACCAAGTTGGACTGACTTCGACCAAGCCCTAACCGGCTCGAATAGTCCATCTAGGTATTGAGTTCAACCGCAAACTCACAAAATTCACAAAAGTAGTCAAAAGTCACCCCGAGCCACAAGCTCAAGGGTTTTTGTTCCAAAATTTCTCACATACATATGTCATGTACAAATTGGTGCGTAAATTAGGGTCTAGATCGAGTGCGATAAAGTACACCCTCGCCTAGGTACCCTTTTTACACATAACGAAACACATAAACAACTAACACATAAGAGCGGCCTGAATACTTACTCAAAATACCAAAAGTAGTATAAAGGCGGAATTCACTTTGTGTGTTGGCTAGTAGTGGGCCCCACCGGCACCGCCTAGCTCACCACTGTCTGAAATCGAAGATTATGTCACAATATATCACAAACGGCAACTAACGTACTTGAAATAAGCCAAACGGCAAAATTGGCACGCGCAAGTGCTGAAACGGCAAAACGGCCGCACACGTCCGCGCAGAACGGCAAACGGAAATGGCCAAGTCGGCCATCTCAAACCGTTTTGGTCAAAATTTAGGCTAGGAATATCAGATCAAGGTACATGAGGTACCGTTACGAAGCTAAGAGGAAGGGCTACAATGTTCATGAAGACATCGCAACCCAGATCTCAATGGGTATAGGTGAAAATTGCGTGAAACAGTTCCAGCTGTTTCATTGCGAGTTACCAAACAGGCCCTGTTTGCAAGGCCGTAACTCACGGCTCAGAAATCGAAATTAAGAAATTCCAAAGGCATTAGAAAGCTGAGACATAAGGCTAAAACATTCATGTTTTGACCAAGACCTGAATCTATTCAGAACAAAACAAAATTCGAGTGCCAAAGTACCCGTCAGAACTGTCCAAATACAAGGCAGTTCTGACGAGCGATATTGTTTTGATCATAACCGGAGCTACGGAACTCGGTTTTCGACGTAATTTATACCGTTTCGAAGCTGAGATCAAGATCTAAACTTCTTATGAAGGAGTCGGCACCCAGATCGAACTCTATAAAAATCGAAAAGTCATGGGCAGAAACAAAATCAGAAAACGCGTAGAACCAGAGGGTCAAAACAGGCTTGAGCATTTCGTCGATAACTCAGGGTACGCTAATCCGATTGACCTGAAATTTTGCAGGCATACTCAGGACTCAAGGGGCTACGACTTTTATGTTTTACGAAACTTCTGAATCAGCACGGAACATTAAGAAAAAATGGAGCTCAAGTCCAGGTTCTGGGTTGCCCTGTTTACCCATTTTGCCGGTTTCAAATGTCGCAAACATATGGTTCGTTTTCATGGTTCTTATGCAGGTTTTTCAACCACTTTTGTACCAAATAAACACACATATACTAACATCTAACTGGCCTACAAATGGTCCGAAATTCCCCTCCCAAGTCAATACCAAATTTAACAATCATCAACCACAATCCCTAACCAAATTTCATTTGCACTAATGAACTTAATCCAACCTCTCACTAACCAAACTCTATCTCACTAACCATAAGCTAAGCTAAATTAGCCTAATGGAGTTTAGGGTTTCTTAACCCAAATCAGCTTTTTGCAAGTAACCAACCAAATCAAGTGAGGCAATTCATCAAACATAACCACTACAAGTCCATTTCTCAACTAAAACAAGTAAGGAAAGCATTAGCAAGAAACCCAAATTCTTTCCTTTTCTTGGCCGAATTTTCAGCAACCAAATAACACTAAAATTAACCAAAGTACTCCATAAAAACATGTGATAGGCATAAGAGGTACCACAATCAAGCACAACTAGGGTCCTATGCCAAAATAACCACTAGTTCATCAAACAATAATCAACTTAAGTCTTCAAATAGACTTTCTTACCTTTGATTCAAGCTTTGTAAATGATCACCCACAACAATCAAGTGCTCAAGTTGTTTCTCCAAGATCCAAACTCAAGATTGAAGAACAAAAATGATGCACCAAAGCAAGCTTTCTTTTCTTCTCTTCTCACGGCTCTCACTCTCTCTCTCGGCTCTTCCTTTCTTTTTTTCTTAGTTTTGTTTTCTCTTGTTTCTTATAAGTTGTAAGACAACATATAGTCAAAGCTTTGGGAGATATTTCTTATAGCTAACCAATCACAAAAATGCTTTATTTGTTGTTTTCACCCTTGCACTTCAACTTTCTCTTTCATATACATTTTCCCTCAAACATTTGATAACCTTTCAATTTACTCCATAAGTCATAACTTAATCTAATCTAAAACATATAATCACGCTTAATTATTTCACTAATCACTTTCTCATCTTAGTCACTTACACTTACGCATACTTTATCCCACATAAAAGTAGTTAAACAATAACTTTTTTGTGAAGGACAAAATTAGGTTTAAACCCACTTAAAACTTCTAATAAATCATAACATTAGGGATTTTGCTCACTTAGGGTTTCTAACCTTCTTAAAATTAATTAACCTATACAAAATGGATTAAATCCTATACCTTCCCACACTAGTGGGTCCCACATCCGATATACGTTCTTAATTTCTCAAAAACTAACTAATACTAGAAAAAGCATCTAAGAACTATATTTACTCATAAATTAGGGTTTTCTTCTTAGCCCTAACCCTAATATCAACTTATGAACGGTCTGGGTCCTCACAAGCTCGGGGTTCAGGTTGTGGTTCAACCGTTTCACCTCTCTCCTCTCTCGGCTCCCGTAATGGTTCTTGTGCCTGTCTAGCCCTACGGCCACGGCTAGAACCGCGTCCCCTGCTAGTTTCATGGTCCCGACTTCTCCTACCCTCCATGCATCTTTTGGACAATAAACTATATAGATATAAGCAAAATAAAATCGCTATAAAGCTCAATAAAAATATTTCCAAGTCATAAAGTAAAGGCAATACAACACATTTAAAATAAACATTTCCTTTATATACATAGCAAAATAAGTCACATAACAAGTTAGAAAATACTATACATGCCAACCTAATAAAGTAAAAAGCTTATAACAGTCAAGGGACATAGAACAAAAAGCAAACGCTATATACATCAACCTTATCATATCAATATAAAAAACAAAAGATCACGTGTCATCCCAACTATGTCCCTAACTACTCCACAAAATCCCTCGAAACCCTAGATCCCTAGTCTAATCTGTCACAAACTCGACCGACTTTGCCTCCTCGGGTGCAGCCGGCTCCTCTTCTGGGTCCTCCTCAGGATCACCAGGGACTGCCTCCTCCGCGGGTGCAGCCGGCTCCTCCTCGACCAAGTCCTGCACTACTTCCTCTACCAAGGCCCCACACTCAATTAAAATATTGTCGGTCTAATCTATCACGTCCCTGACTACCTGAACAAGGCGTCCATTAGCCTCCTGAGCTTGCTCTCGGAAGGCATTGGTTCGTTCTTGCTCCTCAAGAACTGAAGCCTCAAGTTCTCGAATCCTAGCCCCTTGTACTCGTAGAACCGCCTACAGACGCTCTATCTCTGTCTAGCATGTGAGAACCCGTAAATTGCATTTTCTAGGTTTTCGCATTTTTCATGACTTGTTTTCTGCACTTTCTGTATCCGGAACATTTTCTAGATAATTTTTATGAGTAAATATAGTTTTTAGATTATTTTTCTAGTATCGAATAGATTTTGAGAAATTAAGAGCGTATACCGGACGTGGGACCCACTAGTGTGAGAAGTTCGGAAAAATTCGGCCAATTAGGTTAAGTTTCGGATACTGGTTGAAATTTATCGGGTGTTAAGAGATAAGTAGAGGTTGAGATGTGATTGATATGAGAGGGACTTAAAGGATAGAGATGTTTTAAAGGAAGTGACAAGTGTCACCTTAAGAGTGGTTGTAACTTATGACAACTATTCACCTTTTTGACTTATTTGACCAATTGATTAAATATCTCAAAAATTACCACAAAAATAACCATTTCTTACCTCCATTGTGGCCAGCCACCTTGAGCAAGGAAGAAAGAAAAACTCTTCAAAGTTTGGCATCCATCTAGTGCAAATCATCCAAAGCAATCACTTAGACTTGTTTCTACTCCATAAAATCTCTTCTTTAGGTGTTAGTAAGTGGTTTGGTGAAGTGTTTTGGGAAGCTAAGGTGACAAACAACTCTTCCTCTCTTGTTTACTAGGTGAGTGGTGATTGAACTTTCTCCTTCACTTAATGAAGCTTAATTAGTGCCTAGTGGTAGTTAAAGTGATGAATTTTGTGGTTTACTTCTTGGTTTTGGATGAATTGATGAAGTTTCAATTTATTGATGAATTTTCTGGTTTAATATGAATGTGATGTTGTGGCTATCCTTGACGATGGGAACTGATGTTTAATGACTCTAGGAGGTGGAAAAAGTGGAAGATTGCAATTAATTTCTGTTTTGGAAGAAATCTGGAAAATTAGGGTTCTTGGTTCTTCATTCTGTCCGAAATTTTTGGTCCTAGATAGAGGCCGAATTGGCCTTAACACAAAACATGAAAGTTGTAGGGAATGACATTTTAGAGGTGCCTAAAAAATTTCAGGTCAATCGGAGTAGTGTAGAGTGAGAAAAGTCGAAATTACTATTGCTGTTCTGGTTTACCCGAAATTGGGATTTGCGACTGTAATTGGTTGTTTTGGCTGGAATGGCTTCCAAATTGGTTGTTGAGGCCTTCTGATGAAATTTATCCCTGTTTATTAGCTTTCAAATGGTTTTGGAATTTCTGGATTTGGACATGTAGAGCCTGAGTTATGATGTTTCCGCTAGAATGCGTTTTGGTGAATCTGTTTTACGTTGTTGATGAAGTATGTTGCATTTTGACCTGTTTGCACTCAAAACTGGGTTGAGTGACCTTCTGTGATGTTGTATCCCTGTCTTTTAGCTTCGAAATGGTGGGTCTTTCACCCTCATCCGATAATCGTGGTGCATTTGGTGCTATTACCGCAAAGTGAAGTCAAAACCTGCTTTTTTCAGGGCCAAAGTTAATTGCATGTCCGAAATTTCTGGTTTTCTTTAATGTTTGTATATGTTTATGGAACCCTATTGGGGTCATACTTGGCATTGGTTTATGAGTCGTTATCGAGTCTCCTTGTACTTGTTTGCATGTTTTAGGGCTTGCTTTCATTCCGGTCATTTCCTAGCTAACTTTTGTACTTGTACTACTTTGAGCCTCGTGAACGGCTTTTGGGAAATGAGATGACTTTTGTGTGAGATGTTGGGACTGATTTGAGGAAATAATGAAGCCTTAATGGCTGGAAAAGTAAGAAATTTAGGGGAAGTGCTGCCCGATTTTCTAGGCCGTTTGGTTCTTTTAAGTTGGATTTGCCTTTTGGTAGAAATGAAAGGGCTTTTGGGTTGTTGAACCTAGGTCTTCATGTTATCTTTTTATTCCCAAAAATCATGTTTTGTACCCTTGCATTTGTAATTATTTGGCGAGGCATACGACTAGTAGTTGAGCCTCATGTGCATTTTGTTTACTCGATTATGGATGTGAAACCTTCAATTGGTTTATTTTGATTATTTTAGGGTTTCTTGGCGATTAAGGCCAATCTGAAGTAAAAACTTTTGCAGTTGAATCGGTGAGTGTATCACTCCCCTCCATTGTTGTTTAACTTGATTTCTGCTCTGCAATCTGTTTATTTGTTCGAGACGAGGGTGTACTTTATCACACTCGTTCTCTTGTCTGTTCATATGTCAATTTACTATGCAAAATTTGAATCTGTTATCTGTGTCTATATCTGTTCGGATTTCTATGACCTATGAGCTCAATCCTGTGGCTAAGTTATTCGAGTCGGGTCGGCAAGGGCCTGGACGATTAGATAACGAACCACGGTAGTCTGTTCGGGGATTTTGGGTATTGAGACCCTTGATTCCGGGTATACTCGAGTATTACCATTTATGTTCGAATACGGTGAGCGGGCCCGGTAAAGGGGTGTTTGGTGGACGGAATTCGGTGCGAAGTGAGGTCTACGGACGCGTTGGTTCTATATACGTTGACGGAGAGTCAACCGGTTTGGATCAAGTATTGCGCTGGAAATTTGGCTCCTGAGAGCCACCTGTATCCTTCTGATTTGAATCATTAGTTACTTTACTTTACATCTGGCATGTGTATCTGATTTGTTAAATGTGAAATGCCATGATTTTCTGCTATATGTTTGGTACCTCATTGAGCGCAAGCTCACCCCTTTCTGTTCCTTTTTGTTTTCCTTACAGGAAAATAAATACTTTTGGACTGGATTTGACAAATGGTTGCCGAATTGAGCTAGTTAGACATATCTTTTGTATAGCTCATTGATTTAAACCCTAAATATACTTTTGGGTCCGTTTCTCTTTTGGATTTGGCAAACCGTACATGTATCCACTTTTGAATCACTTTGGTATGCCCTTTGGATTGTATATGCTAACTTTTGAGATGTAAATATTTGCTTGATGTTTGGTTGGGTTTTGCCATGTCGGTTCCTATTCATGGCCGACTCCGATTTCGTTTTGTTTTATTCTGGGATTTTGACTTGTCTATGCGCGTTGTACGGTCCGGAACGTATTCGATCGCTCTAATCTGAACCGTTAGTCCTGGCGAGAGCTGGGCAGGCGGTCCACCGAACCCTTTGGTTCTCCTTAGGGTGAGGTGGGGCTGTCACATAGCATCTACGATTGGCACTACCCAATCGTTTCCTCTCGTCGGTAATAGCGAGAACTACCCTATCGGGGTATGAGTAGGTCCTCCAACAGTCACAATGTCGAATCTTACATGCTGGAGACCACTGACATATTGGCCCTTCGGATGCTCCTAGTAGGTAAGTACTCAACATACAGGCCCTTCAAGATGCTCCTGATAGGTAGGTACTGGCCGAGATGGCTCGGCACTCCCACTCGCACCATTACCCTCCATAGCCTGCATTACAAGTAACATCGCAAGAATAAGCAATTTAGACAAATAAAGTTAGGCTAAGTGTGAGAACCCTCACTTTAAAAACACAATTTTTGTAAGTTACTCACCTTGCCCTAGGATTTAAATCACTTATTATATGCCCTTGCATTATATTCTACATGTGTTCCAACAATTCCCTTGTATTGCATTTCATTTCCTCTTACTTAAATTAAAACATTTTCTTGAGTTGGTTTTAAATAATTCACCACTTACATTTTTACCAAGTGTCTTTTATTTGTGGTAGGAACTTTATATGAGAGATTAGAGGTGTTAAATAGGCATTGGTACATTTGTAAGGGTTGAGACATCATTAGTCAAAGAATTAAGAGAAGTTTTGGACAAGAAGTAGGCTTTGTGGCAAAACCCTAGCCAAGTATTTTGTTTGACCAAAGGTTAGAAGACAATTTAAACTAGACTTGGCTTTTTTTTTCTTATTGTGGCCGGCCACCTTGAAACTTGTCAAGGAAGAGAGAGAACTCCATTTTCTTACTTTCTAACCCTAGTTGATCAAGAGCAAAAACCAAAAGAGAAGGATCTTGAGTTAGTTGAGAAACTTTCCTCCAACCCTAGTGTTTGTTTCAAACTTGAAGCTTTCATTTTGGTGGATTGTTTTGGTAGTTCAAGCTTCTTATAAGAGAGGTAAATAATCTTTAAATCTTAGTTTTAGATGATATATCATGTACTTTATGTTTTAAAGGCAAACTACAAGTAGTTTTGGAAGAGATTTGAGGTTAATCTCTTGAATTAAACAAGTAGTAGTTGGGTTAGTTAGTATGCATACCATGTTTTTGATGAAATGTTTAAACCTTGTTCATGGTTGTTTATGAAGTATTAACATGTTTTAGACCTCTTTTTGAGTTAGATTTAACACTTGATATGTTGTTTAAGTGAAAATCATGAGAGAATGAAGGTTAGATAAATATGGGAACTTGTGGACTGCTTTCTTTTCCTTGGCTGACCAGTGTTGGAAGGAGGGGTTTCCCTTGATTTTTGTGGTTTATTTGCATCTTAATCATACCTAAGAAACTTGGCTAGACATTGGTTAAGCTCATGTGTGAGTTGGAATGAAATTTAAGCAAGTAAAGTGGTTGGTTGCACCACTAGTGGGCTGTTTTGGTTTTTCTTGATGACTAGACTGCTATGGTCATTCTTAATCATGTTGATGTATTACATTTTGAACTCCAATGGTACTAAGTGACTTGAATCCCTGTACATGAATATTAAAGGACTGATTTGGGTGAATTTGAACAAAAACAAACGAATATAGCACCAAGAACTAATGTAGTTTTGCTTGAGGATAGGGCTGATCCAGAGTTGGAAAATCAGCCGACTTGACCGAGCTACTGGTACTGATAGGAGATGAAATAGAGTGTGAATTTGGTACCGTTGGAAAGCCCTTAAAGTCTAGTTTTCAACGCCACCAACGGAACCTGATTCTGACCTTCCTACAGTGAGATATAGCCAATTTTCCAAAACTGCACAAGCACGACTGTTTTACCTGTGAAGAACATTTTGAGCTTGAATGAAAATTTTCTTTTTCCCAACTTTCATGCACTTGTTAAACTTGTTTTCTCATGAACTTTTACTGCATTTTGGGTGAAGTTTGCATGATAAATTGACTAACTTTAACCACTTACTTGGTCTCTTTATGAGCCTACAATTGAGTGGGAAATTAACCCAATTTGTTAACGATTTCACTCGTTGCCCTAGGATTCGGAAACGAAGGTGGTCGTAACCGAGATACTTGACGTTTGACTACCGCATTGTTTGACAGGTGAGTGTTCCACTACCTGCTACCTGCTTATGTGAAATATCTGAATACTTGATTTACGACTGTTTGAGCCAAACCTTGTTTTGATAAAAATGGAGGCGAGGTATACTTTATCGCACTCGACCTCCCTCATTTTCCACTGAAGCTCTATATACTACTATTATGAGATGTGATTTCTCTACATGTGACTATACCTGAGTTGTTTGGGTGATACCCCATCAACTAATGCTACTGTTTGGGTACCCAACCTCATAGGTGAGTCGGTTGTATCGAACTAACAAGGGCTTGGTCGAGACGGCCGATAAACCTTGGGGACTGTTTACTGAACACTGGAAGCCAGTATACTTGAGTATTACCTAACTACTGTTTGTGGAGTGTGAGCCCGGTAGGTGGTTGACTGGTGGACGGAGATTGGAGGAAGTGGTGTTCTACGGACTTTACATTCTTTAAATGCAAACGTTGACGGAGAGTCAACGAACCCCGGTGTGATCAAGCTCAAGGGGATTTTGGCTTTTGGAAGCCACCCTTATCCTTTAATTGAACTGTGATTAAATTGTTATTGTACTATGTGGCATTTACTTGGTTATCTTATGCCCTTGTTTGACTATGTGCCTACTTGTTTTACTTGGAACCTCATTGAGCTTTAGCTCACCCCACTCCCTTTGTTTTCCCTTAACAGAGCGGGGATGGACTAATGGTCGAGAGCTTTCTTAGCTTTGAACTTGTAACCTTTTGTTTAAGATGACTTTACTTTTGACTCCCGTAACGTTGAATTCATAAGTTCGACTTATGTTATGAAATAGTAGTATGGAGTGGTAAGTGTGACACTTAGCTTGACATTTTAAGTTTGGAAAGTTGGATTGACGTTTATATGCCATTAGGGTTTGTACACTTTGATTTGAAGTTATTTCACGGGTTATTTTGAATTGCTAGTTCTTTGATCGACCGAGCCCCGGCGAGAACTGGACAGGCAGTCCGCTGATACCCTAGGGTTCACCCTAGGGAGAGATGGGGCTGTCAATGGTGGTATCAGAGCCTAGGTTTGAATTGGCCTGGGCGTGTTAGAAATTTTTGATTTGAGGATTATATTTGATTATTTCCCTTAAGAGTAATTAAGTTTTTTCTACACTTTGTGTAGGATGGACGGATCTAGTGGCCCTAGTGATAGACGAGTTGGTAAGACGCCCTGTGGAGTACTCCCGATGATTAAGTACCAGATTAGACCACGAGGGGCCACCGTGCATTGGAGTCTGGCTAACCGCCATCGGCGTTGCGAGTGCTGCCATACCTATGCCTATCCCAATACAGTAGTTTTGGCCATGGTAGAGGAAAGGAAGGAGTTAGCGAAGGACAACGCTAGGCTTGAAGCCGAAGTGAATCAACTGAAGGAAACTAATAAGATGCAAGCTGAGCGGATTAAGGAGCTCGAGTATGATGTGATCGAGGGCCAGGAAAGGATCGATGATCTTTGTGCGCAGCTAGGGGAAGCTCAGGAGCGCATGGTTACGAGAGCTATGAAGGTGAGGACTAGAGCCGAGTCGATCCTGAACGTTTGTGATGACCTATTGGGAGACTTGAGCGATGAGGCTTCCCACTTCGGAGGCGAGGCATGAGCTAAACCTGCCCAGGACGAGGGGTCAGCTAGTCCCGCAGCGGATTAGATCTTCGCTCCTAGGTTAGGATTGTGGTTGATTTTGACCCTTGTACATAGAAAGGTTAGGGGATGTGGTGATTCGGTGGTTGTACAGCTTTCTTTTGACTACTTACACTAGGTTTTTGCTTGATATGACTGTACGACTGTATCTGTACTTTTGAGTCTCGTATTTGATACTTTTGGTCTTGTTATCTTGTAAACAATTGCTATGAGCCTTTGACTGTATAATACTGTGACTTTGACTTTGACTTTGACTTGACTTTATTTCGAATTGGCATTTAACTGCTTTGTGTTTTCCCTTGCTTATCGTGATTTCTACTTCTTTTTCTTGGACTTTTGGCTTGAATAAGTATCTATTGCATATCCAAAACTTACTTACCTATTAGTTATAATATTTGAACCCTAGCCCAGTGAGTGATAATGGAAGGTAGACGACTACATGGTCGGGGCCGTGGGCGTAAACCCAGGTAGACCTAAGACCAAGAGGAGGAACAAGGGTCTGTAGTCAACCAGAACGAAGGACCCAGAAATGAAGGAGGGGACCAGGTTGCTACAGCTATCAATCGTATGACTGATTTACTTGCCCGTTTGGTTGACCAGTAAGGTCAAGTACCTGGTAACTAGCAAAGGGACCCTGAGATAGGCGAAGATAAGGCCCTGGAATGATTCAAAAAGTTTGCTCCTCCAAAATTTCTTGGGGGACCCGATCCAGAAGTTGTCGAGAACTGGTTTGAGCGAATGGAGGATATATTCGCTGTTTTATATTACACTGAAGAGAGGCAAGTAACTTTTGTTGTTTTCCAGTTAAAAGGTGCGGCTCGTTCCTAGTGGAACGTAGTAAGGGCAAAGTGGGAAAGGGTGCAAACCTCACGTACTTGGTTAAACTTCACTAGGGAATTCAATGAGAAGTTCCTTCCGTCCTTGATCCAGGAGAAAAGAGAGGACAATTTTATCAAACAGCGCCAAGGCACTTCAAGTGTGGCGAAATATGAGATCCAGTTCACCTGATTCTCCAAGTTTACTCTGAAATTGATAGTTAATGAGCAAAAGCGCATAAGGCGTTTTATACAAGGTTTGAATGTGGAAATTCAAAAGGACTTAGCCCGCTGCTCAAATCTATACATTTAAAGATGCTCTTGACAAAGCTCAATGAGTGGAGCAGGCCCGACTTCAAGTTCGGACCTTTCAAGCCAAGAAACATGGTGCATCTAGTAGTACTCCTGGGCGAGGTGATCAGAATGTACCACCTCCTAAGTTTGGAAGAGATGCGGGTGGAGATCGAATTGCTGGGACACCGAGAGGAAGAGCTTCATCTAGAGGGGCTCAAGGTGGAAAACGACAAGGACAACATAGGACTATATCCCAAGGAGTCCCTACACCCACTCTTTGCGCAAACTGTGGATATTGTGGTAGGACAAACCACAGAGAGGATGCTTGCTGGCGAAAATTGAAGAAATGTCTCCGTTGCGGAAGTTCCGAACATCAGATCGCCACTTGTCCTGTTAAGAACTGTAAAGGAAACGACGGTGCACAGCCGGAGAAGTCAAACCCTAAGCAACCAACTACCAGTGGGAATAGACCAAAATCCTCTGCTAAGGTTTTTGCCTTGGATTATCAGTGAGCCCCTGAGTCCTCTATGTGACAGCCTCACCTCCCCATAAGGCGAACCGGAGGGTTCGGCGGGTCGCCTGCCCAACTCTCGCCGGGACTCAGTCGTTCACTACAGTCCTCAAATGAATTACGAGATAAATCTCAAATATACATCACATGGTCCACAAATATACATCCAAGTCTCCAATAATTACATGTCACAATTGCAGCGGAAACAATTCCAACTATACATAAAATGATTCCTTATCCAAACGGTACAAAATATAACAATTCCAACTAAGCCATCCAATCACGTGAATAAGCACAACAAGTCCTTCCTTCGCCTTGAGCCCTGTGGAGGGGAATAAAATATTTTTGGGGTGAGCTAGAAGCTCATCGAGTAACCAGGAAAATCTTTAAACAAATATATTTCACAATGTTGCATTTCGATCATTTCGATGATGTCATGATTCAGAGATCAAATGTACGTTTAGTGCTCTCGTGAGTCGGTGAAATCACAGCACTTGAACACCCAACGCTCAAATAGATCATTTAACATTAACATTGACATTAGGAGGGAGCCCCTTTTTGAGCTCCGGAGCCATTTGCTCCGTCATGTCACGAACTCACGAAAATGGTGGAGACGTTGGTGTCCAGCACAAGACTTTCCCAGAACTCATTGAAGCCAAATCATGTTGTGAATTCACATGCAAGCACGCATGAGATGCAATCGAGTACATAATGCAAGAAACATTTCACAAGTACTTTGGAAATAGTTTAGGGTCACTCACCTCCATGGCTCCGAAATCATCCATCAAATATCATTGCCTTGCTCAAATCCAAGTCTTAAATCACAAACTCAATGCAAACAAGTTCCTTCAAAGTTCGGACAACACTTCCCCTGAATTTGTTAACTTTTCCAGCCATCATGGCTTCATTATTTCCTCATTCCAACCCAAAGGTA
Organism: Coffea eugenioides; assembly: GCF_003713205.1. Lineage (NCBI taxonomy): Eukaryota > Viridiplantae > Streptophyta > Magnoliopsida > Gentianales > Rubiaceae > Coffea > Coffea eugenioides. Next base: position 203,996 of record NW_020862556.1, on the reverse strand, counting down.
CACACACAACAACAAGTTCATCCAATAGCCATTCAGCAAGCTCCAAGTAGTACTAGTACAAGTCAAGCTAGGGAAAAGTCCGGAAGTGAAAGTTTAGCTCAAAACCAGAAAAACAGTTTTGACGTCATTTTACGGTAATGGTGCCAAAAGCACTACGATGGTCGGATGAAGGTACAATACCCACCGTTTCGAAGCTAAGAGATAGGGCTACAATATTACAGAAGGTCACTCAACCCAGTTTCGAGTGTAAGCAGGTCAAAAATGCAAGATACTACACCAGAATCACAAAAACAGATTCACAGAACGCATTCTAGCGGAAACATCATAACTCAGGCTCTCCAAGTCCAAATCCAGAAATTCCAAAACCAGCTGAAAGGTAAGAAACAGGGCTAAATGTCATCAGAAGTCCTCAACAACCAATTCGGAAGAAATTCCAGCCAAAACAACCAATTACAGTCGCAAATCCCAATTTCGGGTAAACCAGAACAGCAATAGTAATTTCGACTTATCTCACTCTACACAACTCCGATTGACCTGAAATTTTGTAGGCACCTTTAAAATGTCATTCCCTACAACTTTAGTGTTTTAAGAAAAGGCCAATTCAGCCTATATCTAGGACCTAAAAATTCGGACAGAATGTTCATCACAAAACCCTCACTTTTCAATTTTTGGTCCAAAACAGAAATTGGTTGCAATTAATCACTTTTTCCACCTCCTAGAGTCATTAAACATCATTTTCAATCATCATACATGACCCCATAATCATATTCATATGAAAACAGAAAAATCCCCAAAAATTATAAAAGTTCATCAATTCAACCACAACTCAAAATATAATCCATCAAACCATCTCTTTAGCCATCACAAGTCACTAATTCACCATTATTGGAAACAAACAATGAATCTTTACACACCATACCTTGATACCTCACAAAAGATAGTAGCTTAGTGGTTCCTTCTCCAAAATAACTCCACCAAGACCTTGGGATCTCCTTAGTACCCAACTTTTATGGAGTGATTTGCAATTCCATCGGTTAAAACTCAAGATTGAAGTAAGAAATTGGAGTGAAAGATGAAGGTTTTTCTCTCTCTCTTGCTCTCCAAGTTTCAGCCATGAGAAGGAAGAAATGGCTTGATTTTTGGTCAAATTTTGGTTTTAGTAAAGTTAAGGTAAGATGGTCAAAAGTCCAATAGTGAATAGGATGGTGACACTTGTCACCTTTTGATTTAAAACTTATCTTTTTGTCTCTCCAATACAAATATCTTAACACTTTGTAAAATAATATCACTTAATACAAAATGCCAACAAGTTGTCAAAAATATAATGCATTTACCGCACTAGCGGGTCCCACGTCCAAAATACGCTTTTAATTTCTCAAAAACTAACCGATACTAGAAAAATCATTTAAAACTATCTTTGCTCATAAACTTTATCTGGGAAATTTTTCTAATAAAGAAAATGTAGAAAAGGTGGGCGATTAAATAAAATAAACCCTAGAAAATTAGAAAATTTCCGGGTTCTCAAACTCATTTTTTTTTCGGAGCGTCACAATCTCCCCTCCTTAAAAGAATGTCGTCCTCGACATTCCATCTTGTACTACTCAAGTCAAGACATCCCGTAAAAATCACTCAAGCATTCCAAGTAAACACTAAGAGTCAAATCAAACCCACAGTCCGGCATCCTAAACTTCAAGCCTAGGATACACTATAGAGATCTGAAGCCTAAGCTCTGATACCAACTGTGACAGCCCCACCTCCCCATAAGGCGAACCGGAGGGTTCGGCGGGTCGCCTGCCCAGCTCTCGCCGGGACTCAGTCGTTCACTACAGTCCTCAAATGAATTACGAGATAAATCTCAAATATACATCACATGGTCCACAAATATACATCCAAGTCTCCAATAATTACATGTCACAATTGCAGCGGAAACAATTCCAACTATACATAAAATGATTCCTTATCCAAACGGTACAAAATATAACAATTCCAACTAAGCCATCCAATCACGTGAATAAGCACAACAAGTCCTTCCTTCGCCTTGAGCCCTGTGGAGGGGAATAAAATATTTTTGGGGTGAGCTAGAAGCTCAGCGAGTAACCAGGAAAATCATTAAACAAATATATTTCACAATGTTGCATTTCGATCATTTCGATGATGTCATGATTCAGAGATCAAATGTACGTTTAGTGCTCTCGTGAGTCGATGAAATCACAGCACTTGAACACCCAACGCTCAAATAGATCATTTAACATTAACATTGACATTAGGAGGGAGCCCCTTTTTGAGCTCCGGAGCCATTTGCTCCGTCATGTCACGAACTCACGAAAATGGTGGAGACGTTGGTGTCCAGCACAAGACTTTCCCAGAACTCATTGAAGCCAAATCATGTTATGAATTCACATGCAAGCACGCATGAGATGCAATCGAGTACATAATGCAAGAAACATTTCACAAGTACTTTGGAAATAGTTTAGGGTCACTCACCTCCATGGCTCAGAAATCATCCATCAAATATCATTGCCTTGCTCAAATCCAAGTCTTAAATCACAAACTCAATGCAAACAAGTTCCTTCAAAGTTCGGACAACACATCCCATGAATTTGTTAACTTTTCCAGCCATCATGGCTTCATTATTTCCTCATTCCAACCCAAAGGTACACACACAACAACAAGTTCATCCAATAGCCATTCAGCAAGCTCCAAGTAGTACTAGTACAAGTCAAGCTAGGGAAAAGTCCGGAAATGAAAGTTTAGCTCAAAACCAGAAAAACAGTTTTGACGTCATTTTACGGTAATGGTGCCAAAAGCACTACGATGGTCGGATGAAGGTACAATACCCACCGTTTCGAAGCTAAGAGATAGGGGTACAATATTACAGAAGGTCACTCAACCCAGTTTCGAGTGTAACCAGGTCAAAAATGCAAGATACTACACCAGAATCACAAAAACAGATTCACAGAACGCATTCTAGCGGAAACATCATAACTCAGGCTCTCCAAGTCCAAATCCAGAAATTCCAAAACCAGCTGAAAGGTAAGAAACAGGGATAAATGTCATCAGAAGGCCTCAACAACCAATTCGGAATAAATTCCAGCCAAAACAACCAATTACAGTCGCAAATCCCAATTTCGGGTAAACCAGAACAGCAATAGTAATTTCGACTTATCTCACTCTACACAACTCCGATTGACCTGAAATTTTGTAGGCCCCTTTAAAATGTCATTCCCTAAAACTTTCATGTTTTAAGAAAAGGCCAATTCGGCCTCTATCTAGGACCTAAAAATTCGGACAGAATGTTCATCACAAAACCCTCACTTTTCAATTTTTGGTCCAAAACAGAAATTGGTTGCAATTAATCACTTTTTCCACCTCCTAGAGTCATTAAACATCATTTTCAATCATCATACATGACCCCATAATCATATTCATATGAAAACAGAAAAATCCCCAAAAATTATAAAAGTTCATCAATTCAACCACAACTCAAAATATAATCCATCAAACCATCTCTTTAGCCATCACAAGTCACTAATTCACCATTATTGGAAACAAACAATGAATCTTTACACACCATACCTTGATACCTCACAAAAGATAGTAGCTTAGTGGTTCCTTCTCCAAAATAACTCCACCAAGACCTTGGAATCTCCTTAGTACCCAACTTTTATGGAGTGATTTGCAATTCCATCGGTTAAAACTCAAGATTGAAGTAAGAAATTGGAGTGAAAGATTAAGGTTTTTCTCTCTCTCTCTTGCTCTCCAAGTTTCAGCCATGAGAAGGAAGAAATGGCTTGATTTTTGGTCAAATTTTGGTTTTAGTAAAGTTAAGGTAAGATGGTCAAAAGTCCAATAGTGAATAGGATGGTGACACTTGTCACCTTTTGATTTAAAACTTATCTTTTTGTCTCTCCAATACAAATATCTTAACACTTTGTAAAATAATATCACTTAATACAAAATGCCAACAAGTTGTCAAAAATATAATGCATTTACCGCACTAGCAGGTCCCACGTCCAAAATACGCTTTTAATTTCTCAAAAACTAACCGATACTAGAAAAATCATTTAAAACTATCTTTGCTCATAAACTTTATCTGGGAAATTTTTCTAATAAAGAAAATGTAGAAAAGGCGGGCGATTAAATAAAATAAACCCTAGAAAATTAGAAAATTTCCGGGTTCTCAAACTCATTTTTTTTTCGGAGCGTCACACTCTAAGGTAGTGGAACGTACGATTTCCGTATTCCACCGCTTAGCTAAGCTTTTAATTGACCCTGGGGCATCCCATTCATTTGTGTGGTATTGATATTAGTCTAGTTAAGTTGCCCTATGACTTGGAAGTTAAAACACCTACTGGGGATCAAAACCTAATTACCAATATGGTTTATAAAAATTGCGAGATTTGGGTAGGAGAACGGAAGTTGGTGGGAGACTTGATAAGTTTAGACCTTAAGGGGTACGACGTGATTATGGGTATGGATTTGTTAGCCCATTATAATGCTCAATTGAACTGTAAAACTAAGGTGGTGGAATTCTCGATACCCGGAGAGGCCACTCTAAGGTTGGATGTGAGAGGTAGGTTAGCCTCGTCTGCACTTGATTCGGGAATTCGAGTTAGGAAGTTATTGAGTAAAGGGGCGCAAGGTTACTTAGCTTTCTTAATTAATACCCCTGGAGATAAGGTGAAACTGGAGGATGTGTTAGTAGTGAATGAATTTCCTGATGTCTTCCCTGACGAGTTGAAGTCGATGCCACCAGAGAGAGAAATAGAATTTAAGATTGATTTGGTGCCTGGAACCACTCCGATTGCAAAAACACCCTACTGAATGGCCCCTGCCGAACTTAAGGAACTAAAACTGTAATTACAGGACTTGTTAGAGCGAGGGTTTATTCGAGAAAGTGAATACCTTGGGGAGCGCCTGTTCTATTTGTTAAAAAGAAGGATGGCAGCTTGAGGCTCTGTATAGACTATCGCGGCCTAAATGATGTCATGGTGAAAAATAAATATCCGTTGTCGCACATTGATGAGTTGTTTGATCAGCTGCAAGGAGCAGTGATTTTCTCTAAGTTGGACCTAAGACAAGGTTATTATCAGTTACGAATTAAACAGGACATACCGAAGACTGCTTTTAATTCCAGATATGGACATTTTGAGTTCGTCGTGATGCCTTTTGGTTTAACAAATGCTCCTGCCGCATTTATGGATTTGATGCATCGAGTCTTTAAACCCTACTTGGATCAATTTGTCGTAGTGTTTATTGATGATATCTTGGTGTATTCTAAGACTCGAGAGGATCACGAACGACATTTGAGGATAGTTTTGCAGACTTTAAGAGAACAGCCGTTATATGCCAAGTTTTGCAAGTGCGAGTTTTGGTTGGAGCAAATTTCTTTTCTAGGGCACATAATATCTAAAGATGGCATTTCTGTGGATCCAATAAAAGTAGAGGCCGTATCTGAGTGGAAACGACTGGAGACCCCAACTGAGATTCGTAGTTTTCTACGTTTAGTTAGGTATTACCTTCGGTTCATAAAAGATTTCTCCAAGTTAGCCGGTCCTTTAACCGACCTGACCAAAAAACATGGTCAATTTGTCTGGGATTCTATGTGTGAAGTTAGTTTTTGGGAATTAAAGAAACGGTTAATGTTGGCACCCGTTTTAGCTTTACCAAATGGGGAAGATAGCTTCACTGTATATACGGATGCCTCAAGGGAAGGTTTGGGATGTGTTCTAATACAGAATGGAAGTGTAGTTGCCTATGCCTCTAGGAAGTTAAAATCCCATGAACGAAATTACCCGACTCATGATTTGGAGTTGACCGCTGTAGTTTTTACCCTAAAGAAATGGAGACATTACTTATATAGGGTGACTTTTGAGGTGTATACCGACCACAAGATTTTGAAATACCTATTCTCTCAGAAGGAGCTAAACTTGAGACAGCGTCGATGGGTGGAATTTCTTGAGGATTATGACTGTACAATTAACTACCACCCAGGCAAGGCCAATGTTGTAACGGATGCTTTGAGTCGAAAAGTGCAAGTTGCTGGATTAATGGTCAAGGAGTGGAATTTGTTGGAAGAGGTGAGTGAATGGAACCCGCGATTAGACCGACAGAGGGTGATTTTATGTAATATTACGGTGAGATCTGATTTGTTGGACCAAATTAAAAAAGCTCAAAAGAACGACCAGATGGTGCAAAAGTGGACAGAAAAAGTGCAAAAATGGGAGATACAAGATTTTAAAGTGAGTCCCGAGGGTATCTTGAAATTTCGCGATCGGATAGTGGTACCGTAAGATGAAGTGATGAAAAGGAATATTTTGGAAGAGGCACATCGATCCAAGTATACAATACATCCTGGAAGCAATAAAATGTACCAAGATTTGAGGAGACTATATTGGTGGGATAAAATGAAAAAGGAAATTGCTCAGTTTGTCAAAAAAGGTTTAGTGTGCCAACAGGTGAAAACTGAATATCAGAAACCCTCAGGTCTTTTGCAACCTCTTGAAATCCCTGAGTGGAAATGGGAACATATTACCATGGATTTCGTGTCAGGGTTACCCCGTACCCAGAAAGGTCATGATGCCATTTGGGTAATAGTAGACAGGTTGACCAAGTCTGCTAATTTTTTGCTTATAAACATGAAAAAATACTCTTTGGAGAAATTGGCCCAACTGTGCATAGATGAGATTGTGAGGTTGCATGGGATCCCCGTAAGTATTGTTTCTGATAGAGATCCGTGGTTTGTGTCCCGTTTCTGGCAACAATTACAAGGAGTCTTGGGGACCAAGTAGAATTTTAGTACCACTTATCATCCCCAAACTGATGGACAGTCGGAGAGAACCATTCAAACACTTGAAGACATGTTGAGGACCTGTATTTTGGATTTTGGTGGAAGTTGGGGACAATACATGGCTTTAGTTGAATTTGCATACAATAATACCTATCACTCTTCCATACAAATGGCACCGTATGAAGCTCTCTATGGAAGGAAATGCCGATCATCAATATTCTGGGATGAAGTAGGGGAAAGAAAAGTTTTAGACCCAATTGCAATACCATGGATCGAGGATGCGTATGAGAACGCGAAAGTGATACGTCAGAGGCTTTAGAGGCTTCAGACAGCTCAAAGTCAACAGAAGAGTTATGCTGATAATCGACGAAAGGACTTGGAGTTTGAAGTTGGAGATAAGGTATTTCTAAAGATTACACCACTTCAAAGTCTCACAGCAGGAAAAGGAAAGAAGTTTCAACCGAGATACGTGGGACCATTCAAAATTCTCCAACGAGTTGGAAATGTAGCATATCGATTGGAGTTACTGGAAAGTCTATCCAGGGTTCATGATGTATTTCACGTTTTCATGTTGAAAAAATATCATCCAGACCCCACTCATGTACTGAATCCGGAAGAAATTGACATTGATGAATCTCTACCTTATGAAGAAAGGCCGGTACGGATCTTAAATCGAAAGGTGAAGGAATTGAGAACTAAACAGATACCCTTAGTTAAACTTTTGTGGAGGAATCATGAGGTGGAGGAAGCTACTTCGGCAGTGGAAGAGGACATTCACGCCAAATACCCCGAACTATTCAGTGATTAAGGTGAGAATTTCGAGGACGAAATTCTTTAAGGGGGAGAGAGTGTGAGGACCCTCACTTTAAAAACACAATTTTCCTAAGTTACTCGCCTTGCCCTAGGATTTAAATCACTTATTATATGCCCTTATATTATATTCTACATGTGTTACAACAATTCCCTTGTATTGCATTTCATTTCCTCTTACTTGAATTAAAACATTTTCTTGAGTTGGTTTTAAATAATTCACCACTTACATTTTTACCAAGTGTCTTTTATTTGTGGTAGGGACTTTATATGAGAGATTAGAGGTGTTAAATAGGCATTGGTATATTTGGAAGGGTTGAAACATCATTAGTTAAAGAATTAAGAGAAGTTTTGGACAAGAAGTGGGCTATGTGGCAAAACCCTAGCCAAGTATTTTGTTTGACCAAAGGTTAGCAGACAATTTAAACTAGACTTGGCCATTTTTTTTCTTATTGTGGCCGGCCACCTTGAAGCTTGTCAAGGAAGAGAGAGAACTCCATTTTCTTACTTTCTAACCCTAGTTGATCAAGAGCAAAAACCAAAAGAGAAGGATCTTGAGTTAGTTGAGAAACTTTCCTCCAACCCTAGTGTTTGTTTCAAACTTGAAGCTTTCATTTTAGTGGATTGTTTTGGTGGTTCAAGCTTCTTACAAAAGAGGTAAATAATCTTTAAATCTTGCTTTTATGATGATATATCATGTACTTCAAGTTTTAAAGGCAAACTACAAGTTGTTTTGGAAGAGATTTGAGGTTAATCTCTTGAATTAAACAAGTAGTCATTGGGTTAGTTAATATGCATACCATGTGTTTGATGAAATGTTTAAACTTGTTCATGGTTGTTTACGAAGTATTAATGTGATAGCCCCACCTTCCCCTAAGGCATACCAAAGGGGTTAGCGGACTGCCTGCCCAACTCTCGTCAGGACTACTAAGACGGTAATACATAAACTCAAGTCGTTTCGGAGTCTATTGGCGTGCTTAACCAAACCACAAATCCATGAAACGGAAAATGAAACCGAAACGGAAAATGAATAGTGACCACCACGTCACAATCCGACCAAGACCCAATCGAAGACAAGTAACTCCATATAATCCTTGAAATGAATTTATACAAACCAAATATAACACATGAACATGAGTACACACGTTTACAAAACCACATTCGTATATTTACACATCAAAAGGCAATATTTGAATCCAGACACAATTAGGGTTTCCAACCATGGAAGAGCTATACAAAATCTCTAAACTAGCTCAACTCATTCTTCAAAAGCAAAAGTCCAAAAGATGGTTCCCTGTAAGGAAAACAAAATTTAACGGAGTGAGCTTTCGCCCAATGAGGTACTATCACGTAAATATACCAGGATCACATAAACACAAGAATCTTCAATCCAAATAAGTTCATCAAGTGAGCAAAATCAACACCACACAACTATAAAGAATAAAAGGATATGGACGGCTCTCAAGAGCCCTTTTCCTCTTTTGCCATGCTTGATCTCATCTCATTGACTCTCCATCAATGTATACAGTGTAATCATAACCGTAGATTCCTCTTTACTCCAATACTCCATCCAGCACACATTCCCCTTACCGGGCTCGAACACCAAGCAGTACAGAATTGGTAATACTCGAGTATACCGGAATCAAGGGTCTCATACCCAAAGATTCCCAAATACAGTCCCCATGGCTTGTCAAATGTCCTCGACCAAGTCCTTACCGGCTCGAGTCAATTGACTTCCAATGAGGTAGAGCTCAGAGTTAACAGTAAAGGTCCAGAGTTAACAGTAAAGATCGTTGGATACATGTCCAAACGACACCAAATCAAGTACAATCAAGAGTATTTCAAGTGATATAGTAAACAGTCAAGTAGGGCAGAGAGTACGAGAGTGGTAAAGTACACCCTCGCCTCACCTAGCCCAAACAATAATCACAACTAGTCCAATCACAGAATTCAAGTACAAGAAAGCCACGGAATAACAAACATGTGAGTAATACACTCACCAAGTCAAACAAAGCAATTTCACAAGTTTTCGCCCGACGTGAGCCTCGGATCACCGGCACGCCCTATAATAATCAAGAAAGTACAATTAAGACTCGAACACGAGTCGAATACCTTTTTAAATGAACTATTAAGGCAAAACCCAAAGATAGCTTGGAAATGAAAAACACATAACTTCTAGGGTTATAAGTAGAAACAAACCCCAAAACCTTTTGTAACGACCCCACCTCCCCCTAAGGCATACCAGAGGGTTCGGCGGGCCGCCTGCCCAGCTCTCGCCGGGACTCAGTCGTTCGCTACAGTCCTCAATTAAAAATTGAAATAAATCACAAGAATAAATAGGGCATTGATCCAAACTTAAAGCGGAACTTATATACATTGCCAACCCAAAAGAGAATATAAACATCAAATATACAAGGGTTCTCAATCCTTCATACGTCCAGCCCGTGCCAAGCACTAGGCGAGAACCACTACAAAAGAAACAAAAGAAACAAAACTAGATTGGCTAGTCTATCTCAAGCTCACGTCCTCGCTCGCCTTCCCCTGTAAGGAAAACAAAACTAAAGGGATGAGCTAAAAGCCCAGTGAGGTTCCGAACACATAATCAGATAATCAATCCAATACATTAAACATGGAGTATCAATAAGTCAAGAAACATTTACAATGGAAAGCGATAGTAACACATTCATTAAAAGGATACGGCTCACAAGGAGCAATTCGTTATTTCGTTCATTCGTTCTCCTGACATTTCCCCTTATTCCTCCAATCATTTGAAACTGCATTTTTCGTTTATCAATAACCCTCGTTCGATCGTTCGTTCATTCATTCATTCATTCACCCCCGTCCTGGCCGTTGGCCAGTCTCCACCAACCTACAGGGTAATACTCGAGTATACCAAACGTTCACCCAAGTCCCTAATCGCCCGACCGAGTCCGCTTCTGGCTCGAGACGACCGGTAACAAGGGGCAATGGCCAGTTCAGCCCAAAAGGCTTACATTCATGCGCAAGTAACATTTCAATCATTAAATCCTTGAAAGTTGTACAGTTATTTAGGTCGAGTGCGATAAAGTACACACTCACCTAGGAAGCTCGTTTGGAAATCATTAAAAGCACTTAACACATTAGCAAATGATAACAACAAGCCATAGAATCAAATAAGGAACACTCACCTAGAAATGCAAAATATCGTGCAAAATATCCTTCCGGATATTACCCTTAATCACCAATGAAACCTAAGGTTGAACAAGAGAACATATTACAGTTTATCGAGCAAAACATTTAAGGGAAACAAAGAAACCCGACTAATTAGGAGTAAAACGTGTAAAGATGACTTTCAAGTAAGAAGAGGGTTGTTTGAACCCAAGGATGAGAAATCATGTTTTAAAATGGAAAACCGGTCATGGTATTGGCCAAACAAAAGTATACAAGTTCAAATAGAAACCTAGCCCTCGGGCGAAAATTTGGGCAGCACGCCCTTTGTGTTTACCTAATTTTCCAGCCATTTTGGCTTCATTATTTTTCCTCAACCACAACCCAACATCACACATAAGCAATTCAAGTCAAGAGCCGTTCCATAGGCTCACAATATCATAAGAATAAGAAATACAGTAATAACAAGTGCAGAAATTCAATTTAGCAAAAGACAGATTTGACGTGCGAATGCGGAAATAACATATCCGAGGCTACGCTTATCGGATTAAGACGCAACCTATGCCGTTTCGAAGCTAAGACATAGGGCTATAATGTTCATGAAGGTCACTTAGTCCAGTTTCTAATGTAACTTGGACAAATTCTCAAATTACTAAACCAGAAACCAATTCATCGGCTGCTTAAACGCAGAACACTGTAATGGTCATAACTCAGTGTACAAAAATCCAATTCAGGTGTTCTTAGAGGAATTTTAAAGCTACTTCAGAACACTACAACTTTCATGTTTTGGCCCAGAGCTAAATCAGAATGGATCCTGGTCAAAAAACGTGATAAGCTGGACTTAACTGAAGAAACGGACTGCTGGGAAATACTTAGAACAGTAAGGGTATTTTGGACTTTTCACGTCCTACGTTACTCCGATTGAGCTGAAGTTTTGTAGGCACCTATAAAATGCCATTATATACAACGTTTCTTCTTTGACCTAAGGCCAAATCGACCTCTAACATACAGTTACAAATTCGGACAGAATGTTGGGGAAAATTTCCAGATTCTGGAATTTCTAGTTTTTAGTAAATCTTTCCTTAATTTCTTGGTCCAATCACTACCAAAACACCTTATAAAACCTCAATTGCAACATATAAGCATCATATAATGTAACAACCCCACTTCCCCCTAAGGCGAACCAGAGGGTTCAGCGGACCGCCTGCCCAGCTCTCGCCGGGACTCAGTCGAGCACTTCAGGCAACCATCGGAAAACAATAAGAATAACATAAAACGGTCCAACTTAAATCAAACTTATATACAAAGCCATCCCAAAAGCAATACAACTTATATACAAAGGTTCTCCATACTCCATACAACCAGCCCACCAAACATTGGGGCGAGAACCATAACAAAAGAATCAAAAGTACTAGATCGGCTAGTCTATACGTAGCTTCCGTTCTTGCACGTCTTCCCCTGCTAAGGAAAACAAAAAAACTAAAGGAATGAGCTAGAAAGCTCAGTGAGGTTCCGTACACATAGGCAACAAGAGAATCAATGCATTCAATACTTATAAACAACAATTCGAGATACAAGTACCAATAAAGCGATAAACACATTCATTAAAAGGATACGGGCTCACAAGGAGCCATTCGTTCATTCGTTCATTCTCCTTTCATCCCCTACCTTCAATCATTTGAAAATGCATTTTGTATAAATAAAACCCCCTCATTCATTCATTCATTCATTCGTTCATTCACCCCGTCCCTGGCTTTTGGCCAGGCTCCACCAACCTACAAGGTAATACTCGAGTATACCGAAACGTTCACCCAAGTCCCTAATCGCCCGACCGAGTCCGCTTCTGGCTCGAGACGACCGGTAACAAGGGGCAATGGCCAGTTCAGCCCAAAAGGCTTACATTCATGCACAATTAACATTTCAATCGCTCAATCATTAAAACTTCACAATCATTTAGGCTAAGTGCGATAAAGTACACACTCGCCTCGAAAACTCATTTAGCAAGCATTGAAAGCATTTAACATGTTATCAATCATTCAAACAAGCCATATCATCATGAAACGTAGCAAACAAGGAACACTCACCTATACACGCAAAATAACGCCCACTTCTCAATCACCAATGAAACCTAGAATGACACAAAGACCACATTACAATCCATCACACAGGATTTGGATGAAATCAAGAAATACCCGACTACGCGCGAGTAAACGCATAAAAGAGGCATTTGAATCCGTGGGCAAGAATAACCCTAATGCGACCCAAACCAAAAGGGTTATCAAATTTGTAACAAAAACACTTCACTCAAAACAATTCAAATTTTCCAGGAAATAAGCTAAGGCAATATTCTTTCGGAATCGTTTGTATGACTCAATAGCATATATATTCAAGTGGTCAATAAATGACCGAAGCCAATAAAAATCATGTGAAAAGGAGGACACAATACTTTAACTTCCACACTTAAAACCTTGCTTAGAACAATGCACTTATGGACGATAAAACCCGAACTCATACCTCTATAGGTTGGAAAGGCTTAAGGAACATTTGAAGTTTGAAACGGAAGAGGTATCATGTTTTCAAAAGATAAAACGGTTACATTATTTGCCAAAGAACAATATACGAGTTCGAATAGAAACTTAGCCTTCGAGCCCTTAATCAAAGACCCGAAGACACTTCCAAGGAAATACGTTCAATTTGATACGAAATACATTTCCAAAACCCACTTGAACTTATTCAATTTACAAGAAAAGAAACGGACGGCATGTCCCTTGTGTTTACCTATTTTCCAGCCATTAATGGCTTCATTATCTTTCTTAAATCAGCCCCAACATGGCATATAGAATAATCCCATCCAAAAGCCATCCACTAGGCTTACAAGTCATATAAATACACAATAAATACAAAAAGCAAGCTAGAAACATTTTCGGATAAAAACAGTTTTGGCATCATTTTGCGGTTTTGGCACCATTGGTGCTATGATTATCGGATGAAGGTGTAAAACCCACCGTTTTGAAGCTGAGAGACAGGGCTACAACAATGTAGAAGGTCACTCAGTCCATTTTTGAGTGTAAACAGGTCAAAAATACAAGATACGTCATCAACAACCTAAAACAGATTCACCAAAATGCATTCTAGCGGAAACATCATAACTCAGGCTCTACAAGTCCAAATCCAGAAAATCCAAAGGCATATGGTAGCTAAGACATCAAGCTACATTTCATCAGAAGACCTCAAAGGCCAAATCGTGCATTTTCATGGTCGAAAATGGAAGAATACACGAAAACAGAAATCTGGGCGCGAAACAGGTTTCGCAAACAGTCAAGGGTATTTCGGTCACTTCACATACTACAGTGGTCAGATCAGGCTGAAAATTTACAGGCAACTCGTTTATAGCCTTGGCTACAACTTTTATGTTTTGAGTAAAATCTAATTCGGTGAGGATCAGGGTGAAAAGTCACGGCCAAATTCAGTAAACAGGCAACCCTGTTCGCAGCACCCCTTCCTAGACCAGTCTCAGTATTTTCGACTTATCTCACTCTACACAACTCCGATGAACCTGAAATTTTGCAGGCACTTCAAACACATCAATACCTAAAACTTTCATGTTTTGAGCCAAGGCCAATTCGGCCTCTAACTATATGCTACAGTGCCGGACAGAATTGAGGGTAATGAAACCCTAAGTTTTCCAAATTTCCTTCCAAACACAAATTTCTTGCAATTAACCATCATTCACACCAACTAGCCTCATTCTATAACATTTCCATTCATCATACTTGGCCACATAGACAAAATTATATGCAAACAGAAAAATCATAATTAAATAGAAAACTTCACCATAATCAACCCAAATCAAGATATAACTCACAAAATAACATATCCAACCCTTACAATTCACAATTTAACCATTAGCAATGCAAGAGAGAACTTTCTTAATCATCTTACCTCACAACTCAAGAAGACTAGCAATTCCAAGCTCCCCTTTAAAATCACTCCACCCAAAAGCTTTAACCTTCCAAGAAGCTCACTTGTACGGAGGGAATTTAAAATCTATTGGTGAAGTTTCAAGATTGAAGGAAAATCAAAGATGAAGATTGAAGAGTTTTTCTCTCTTTGCTCTCAAAGCTCACGGCTGAACAAGAAGAGAAATGAGATATTTTGGTGCTCAAAAGTGATAAGAAGGAAGAAAAAAAAACGCTGGTCAAACCAGCTGTCCTGTCACAATCCGGCCGGTTTCTGGCCGGATTCCTGGCCGGATATGAGGCAGAGACGAAACACATTTTTTTTTTTAAAACTTCTCCACAATCCGGCCAACAATCCGGCCAACAATCCGGCCAAGAACTGGCCGGATTTCCGGCCGGATTCGGTCCTTCAGCATTTTCGCAAAATTTTCCCTCTTTTCCAAGTTTGATTGCCACGCTCAATTGTACTTCTAACACGTGCACATACATACATATCTCATACATAATTGCACATAACAACAAGGCCTTCCCGTTTTTGAAACGATTAGTGAACAATACTTCAATTAAACAAGCAACGGGAATAAACCAAAACTCTTAGAAAGTATGAAAGGTTTAGGGTTCTCACACTCTCCCCCCCTTAGGAAATTTCGTCCTCGAAATTTTTCTCACCTTCATTAGCCTCAGGCGAGTTTGGAACCGTTCGGTTGTCTAATGCATACACTTTGGCCGGTACACTTGTTCGGTTTCCTCTTTCTTTCACCGGTTGTGATTTAGTTCCATCCAGTGACTGAGTACTACCCTCACGTGGATGCCTCCTTGGACAATTGCTCACTTGATGCTCACTGCTTCCACATATCAAACATTTCCGCCCTTTCCGCCAACAAGCATCCTCGGTGTGATTTGCCTTTCCATAGTAACCGCAAATCACGTGAGAGGTCATCTTTGGACTATCTTGAGAAATCTCCTTAGATCCGATTTGGCTTCCTTTCGTAGACCTCTCATCGATCGCCCCTATTGTCCAGGGCGGATAGGATAACTGGCTCACCTTTTTCACTTTAGAAGGCGCCATCGTTTCACTAAACTCTTCCAATCCACTATCCGAAGCACCCCTTTTTCGCGTTTGGGAGGCCTTTATTTGTGCCTTGGCACTCTCAATTCGTTGAGCCTTCTCAAGGGCCTCCGTAAACGTATTCACTTGCGCTGCAGCTAACGCCTCCTGGATGTCCAAGTTCAATCCCTGTATGAACCGTCTTACTCTTCTTGGTTCCGTGGCCACTAATTCGGAAGCAAACTTGGATAGTTTGGTGAATTTCGTTTCATATTCAGCCACACTTAATGTCCCCTGGCGTAGTCCAATAAATTCGTCCTCCCTCCTTTCTTGGACTAAAGGTGGAAGGTACTTCTCATTAAATTCTCTGGTAAAGTTCGCCCAGGTCCACACGGTTTGTTCTCTATCCCACTTTGCCCTAACTACGTTCCACCACGCTCGGGCCGGTCCTTCAAATTGGAACACCGCAAAGTTCACTTGTCTTTGCTCAGTGTAGTTCAAGGCTGTGAAACCATGGCCTCTAACCATTGTTCAGCAGTGTCCGGATCAGGCCCTCCAAGGAATTTCGAAGGATTAAACTTCTGAAACCTCTCTAGAGCCCGATCTTCTCCTATTTCAGGGTTCTGGGTTTGATTTACAGGCATTTGACCTTGTTGGTCCACCAACCTTGTCAAAATGTTTGCCATTTGTTGAATTGTCGTCGCCATTTGGTCCCCGGCCTCAACTCTAGGTTCTTGTTCTTGTTCGGCTGACGTCTCCCTTTCCGCTCTTGGTTCTGGGGTCCGTTTAGTTCCACGGCCTCGACCACGTCCCTGACTACGTCTCCCGTCCATATTTTCCTTCCCTCTCTTTTTTTTTTTTACAAAAATAGTTTAATGAATAAATGCAATAAGGTGACAAGTAAACATATATGCACATAGCACTCCACATCTCAAGAAAATAGATGATCAATTACACAAGTACGTATCAAGTCAGGAAAATATTCATGTGCACAATTACAGCAATGGACGTCATATAATAAGAATATACGGGCGAATCAAACGAGGAGGTGATGTGTCGTCCCAGTCTCAGATAAGGTAACCCCGTCCGGTCCCTCACGTCATTATTATCCAAACTAGATGTCCCTTAACCCCCTTGTACTCATTCCAGTCGAACAAAGCCTGTTCATGTTCCCAAAATACAAATCTCACATACTTAACATCGTCTCAACTCTGGAGTACTCGGGTACGAGAATCCGAAATAAGATAATTCACCTCTCGAGCTGGCCAGTCCCAAGAGTAAACCATCTACAATCGGAATTCCTCCCAGACGTACCTATCTATGGTCCTCAGATTCCACAGGAAAATTTAAGGCCTATAACGTTCACAACTCATAGCTTATGCTCGAACGAGCACTTAATCCTTCATACCTATTCACCACTCAGTCCAGGCTCACTCCGCGCAGAGACCACGCGAAGCAGGCTCTGATACCAACTGTAACGGCCCCACTTCCCCCTAAGGCGAACCAGAGGGTTCAGCGGACCGCCTGCCCAGCTCTCGCCGGGACTCAGTCGAGCACTTCAGGCAACCATCGGAAAACAATAAGAATAACATAAAACGGTCCAACTTAAATCAAACTTATATACAAAGCCATCCCAAAAGCAATACAACTTATGTACAAAGGTTCTCCATACTCCATACAACCAGCCCACCAAACATTGGGGCGAGAACCATAACAAAAGAATCAAAAGTACTAGATCGGCTAGTCTATACGTAGCTTCCGTTCTTGCACGTCTTCCCCTGCTAAGGAAAACAAAAAAACTAAAGGAATGAGCTAGAAAGCTCAGTGAGGTTCCGTACACATAGGCAACAAGAGAATCAATGCATTCAATACTTATAAACAACAATTCGAGATACAAGTACCAATAAAGCGATAAACACATTCATTAAAAGGATACGGGCTAACAAGGAGCCATTCGTTCATTCGTTCATTCATTCATTCTCCTTTCATCCCCTACCTTCAATCATTTGAAAATGCATTTTGTATAAATAAAACCCCCTCATTCATTCATTCATTCATTCGTTCATTCACCCCGTCCCTGGCTTTTGGCCAGGCTCCACCAACCTACAAGGTAATACTCGAGTATACCGAAACGTTCACCCAAGTCCCTAATCGCCCGACCGAGTCCGCTTCTGGCTCGAGACGACCGGTAACAAGGGGCAATGGCCAGTTCAGCCCAAAAGGCTTACATTCATGCACAATTAACATTTCAATCGCTCAATCATTAAAACTTCACAATCATTTAGGCTAAGTGCGATAAAGTACACACTCGCCTCGAAAACTCATTTAGCAAGCATTGAAAGCATTTAACATGTTATCAATCATTCAAACAAGCCATATCATCATGAAACGTAGCAAACAAGGAACACTCACCTATACACGCAAAATAACGCCCACTTCTCAATCACCAATGAAACCTAGAATGACACAAAGACCACATTACAATCCATCACACAGGATTTGGATGAAATCAAGAAATACCCGACTACGCGCGAGTAAACGCATAAAAGAGGCATTTGAATCCGTGGGCAAGAATAACCCTAATGCGACCCAAACCAAAAGGGTTATCAAATTTGTAACAAAAACACTTCACTCAAAACAATTCAAATTTTCCAGGAAATAAGCTAAGGCAATATTCTTTCGGAATCGTTTGTATGACTCAATAGCATATATATTCAAGTGGTCAATAAATGACCGAAGCCAATAAAAATCATGTGAAAAGGAGGACACAATACTTTAACTTCCACACTTAAAACCTTGCTTAGAACAATGCACTTATGGACGATAAAACCCGAACTCATACCTCTATAGGTTGGAAAGGCTTAAGGAACATTTGAAGTTTGAAACGGAAGAGGTATCATGTTTTCAAAAGATAAAACGGTTACATTATTTGCCAAAGAACAATATACGAGTTCGAATAGAAACTTAGCCTTCGAGCCCTTAATCAAAGACCCGAAGACACTTCCAAGGAAATACGTTCAATTTGATACGAAATACATTTCCAAAACCCACTTGAACTTATTCAATTTACAAGAAAAGAAACGGACGGCATGTCCCTTGTGTTTACCTATTTTCCAGCCATTAATGGCTTCATTATCTTTCTTAAATCAGCCCCAACATGGCATATAGAATAATCCCATCCAAAAGCCATCCACTAGGCTTACAAGTCATATAAATACACAATAAATACAAAAAGCAAGCTAGAAACATTTTCGGATAAAAACAGTTTTGGCATCATTTTGCGGTTTTGGCACCATTGGTGCTATGATTATCGGATGAAGGTGTAAAACCCACCGTTTTGAAGCTGAGAGACAGGGCTACAACAATGTAGAAGGTCACTCAGTCCATTTTTGAGTGTAAACAGGTCAAAAATACAAGATACGTCATCAACAACCTAAAACAGATTCACCAAAATGCATTCTAGCGGAAACATCATAACTCAGGCTCTACAAGTCCAAATCCAGAAAATCCAAAGGCATATGGTAGCTAAGACATCAAGCTACATTTCATCAGAAGACCTCAAAGGCCAAATCGTGCATTTTCATGGTCGAAAATGGAAGAATACACGAAAACAGAAATCTGGGCGCGAAACAGGTTTCGCAAACAGTCAAGGGTATTTCGGTCACTTCACATACTACAGTGGTCAGATCAGGCTGAAAATTTACAGGCAACTCGTTTATAGCCTTGGCTACAACTTTTATGTTTTGAGTAAAATCTAATTCGGTGAGGATCAGGGTGAAAAGTCACGGCCAAATTCAGTAAACAGGCAACCCTGTTCGCAGCACCCCTTCCTAGACCAGTCTCAGTATTTTCGACTTATCTCACTCTACACAACTCCGATGAACCTGAAATTTTGCAGGCACTTCAAACACATCAATACCTAAAACTTTCATGTTTTGAGCCAAGGCCAATTCGGCCTCTAACTATATGCTACAGTGCCGGACAGAATTGAGGGTAATGAAACCCTAAGTTTTCCAAATTTCCTTCCAAACACAAATTTCTTGCAATTAACCATCATTCACACCAACTAGCCTCATTCTATAACATTTCCATTCATCATACTTGGCCACATAGACAAAATTATATGCAAACAGAAAAATCATAATTAAATAGAAAACTTCACCATAATCAACCCAAATCAAGATATAACTCACAAAATAACATATCCAACCCTTACAATTCACAATTTAACCATTAGCAATGCAAGAGAGAACTTTCTTAATCATCTTACCTCACAACTCAAGAAGACTAGCAATTCCAAGCTCCCCTTTAAAATCACTCCACCCAAAAGCTTTAACCTTCCAAGAAGCTCACTTGTACGGAGGGAATTTAAAATCTATTGGTGAAGTTTCAAGATTGAAGGAAAATCAAAGATGAAGATTGAAGAGTTTTTCTCTCTTTGCTCTCAAAGCTCACGGCTGAACAAGAAGAGAAATGAGATATTTTGGTGCTCAAAAGTGATAAGAAGGAAGAAAAAAAAACGCTGGTCAAACCAGCTGTCCTGTCACAATCCGGCCGGTTTCTGGCCGGATTCCTGGCCGGATATGAGGCAGAGACGAAACACATTTTTTTTTTTAAAACTTCTCCACAATCCGGCCAACAATCCGGCCAACAATCCGGCCAAGAACTGGCCGGATTTCCGGCCGGATTCGGTCCTTCAGCATTTTCGCAAAATTTTCCCTCTTTTCCAAGTTTGATTGCCACGCTCAATTGTACTTCTAACACGTGCACATACATACATATCTCATACATAATTGCACATAACAACAAGGCCTTCCCGTTTTTGAAACGATTAGTGAACAATACTTCAATTAAACAAGCAACGGGAATAAACCAAAACTCTTAGAAAGTATGAAAGGTTTAGGGTTCTCACATATAATAAATTAGGCAGAATTTCCCCAAACCCTAGTTCATGAAATAAAAAGGGGAAAACTTCTAAAACATGATAATCATCCATGATTCCACCACTAAATCAAGTTGCTAAGCTTAATTTCACAAGATTGAAAGTAAAACTTAGAGAGAGAAGCTTTCTTACCTTGACTAGAGGTCACTAAGAGTAGCCCAAGTTTTCTCCTTCCAAAGTCTCACCACAAACCACTAGCTAATCACTCAAGAACAAGTTTAATCGGTTTATTTTGTTTGATTCCTCACTTAGTTGTTGGATTGAAGATGAAATGAAATGTTTTCCCTTGTTGTTTTTCTCCTTGCTCCTCTCGGCCAGCAGCAACAATATGAAGAGGAAATTTGCTAAGTGTTGGAGTTAAATGAATGGTATTAGTCTTGGGTTAAGAAGCCATGAGGTGGTGACAAGTGTCGCCACCACCACCTTTCTTTTTTTCTCTTTCTCTCTTGTTATTTTGTAGCCTCACATTCGGTCAAGCTTGCTGCCAAGAGAGAAGATATTTTGCTCAAGTTCAATAAATTTGTCTGGTAAGAAAAATGGTGGTCAAACGGTACGTTCAATCGGTAGTGCGCGGAACCCGCCGGATCGCGCCGTTTTTCTTAAAAACTCACGTACTAGGGTTTTTACTTCCCATTCACTAACCTTATATCATTGCCACTAGTCACATATTATTTCTCACTTAAAAGTCACTTTTAATCCCCAGATTAATTCTTACTCTGTACCGAAAATTCATCCGGCGAAAAATCGCGAAAACCCTAATTTCGCTTCAAACTTGAAACCGAAGCGTAAAACCCTATTTTCTAGGTTTATCTACACTTAATGTGAAATATTTGGGTAGTGGCCTTTGATAAATACTAATTTTCAAATAAAAGGGTATTTTTGAGAAAAAATACAAGGAATTTGCGAGTCCTCACACCTTTCATTTCTATCCAACCTCAACCCAAACTCACAAAATCCAATACCCTAGACATTTGGACAGCATTTCCCCTAAAATTTCAGCTTTTCCATCCTACAAACCAACAATTAAAATGCATCCAACACAACCACAAGCACCCAAACAATTCATAGGTCATTCAATACACGTCATTAGGGTCACAATACCCCTTAATCATAGCCAATTAAAGGCTCAACAACCAACCATAGAAAACCCCCAATTAGAAACCCTAAATCTGAAATTTTCCTCACAAGCGGAAATTTTCCGCAAATAACCGAAATTAACGCACAAGAGAGCTATTTAACACCATTTAGAACCATCAATTCAAGCCCAACCATATCCATCATAGGAAAACAGAAAAATTCTCACAAAAATCAGAAAATTAGCTAACTTCACTCTAATCCATAAAATCTTCCATAAAATCCACTAGTTAGCTACCATAAGGCACCAATTGGCCATTATTAGGAACAAAGAGTGAGTTCCAAGCAAAATACCTTAACTCTTCAAAAAAGGTAGTAGCTTAGGGGTTTCTTCTCCAAATCAACTCCACCAAGACCTTCAAACTCCCTTAGCAAGGCTTTTTTTGTGGACTAAATCAAAATTTAATCGGTTGGTTTTCAAGATTTGTGCAAGAATAGAAGATGAAAGGTTGAAGCTTTCTTTTCTTTTCTTCCTAGAGAGTTTCGGCCAAGGAGAGCATGAAGTGAGGATGATTTGGGTCAAAATTGGTCTTTTAGTAAAGTTAAAGAAAGTTAGGCAAAAGTTAGGCAAGTCAACTCTAATAAGAAATGGACACTTGGCACTTTGTTGTTGCTTGAAGTTATTTTCTTGTCTCCCCATGGTTAATCCATCTAGGTAACCTATAATTACCTCCTAACACCTAGGAATTAAATCCCTTTTATGCAAAATTGAACCTAATTGGCCGAATTTCTCTCACTTAATGTACCTGCGGGTCCCACGTCCAATATACACTCCTAATTTCTCATGAACTAACTTATAATAGAAAAATGATTTAAAAACTTTATTTACTGATAAAATATTGTTAAAAGTAATATAATAAAGAAAATAAAAGAAAACGGGTGCACAGGAATAAAATAATGCCTAAAATTTTTTTTTCTGGGTTCTCACAATTAACATGTTTTAGACCTCTTTTTGAGTTAGATTTAACACTTGATATGTTGTTTAAGTGAAAATCATGAGAGGATGAAGGTTAGATAAATATAGGAACTTGTGGACTACTTTCTTTTCCTTGGCTGACCAGTGTTGGAAGGAGGGGTTTCCCTTGATTTTTGTGGTTTATTTGCACCTTAATCATACCTAAGAAACTTGGCTAGTCATTGGTTAAGCTCATGTGTGAGTTGGAATGAAATTTAAGCAAGTAAAGTGGTTGGTTGCACCACTAATGGACTGTTTTGGTTTTTCTTGATGACTAGACTGCTATGGTCATTCTTAATCATGTCGATGTGAGGACCCGAATTTTTCTCACTTATAATTGTATTTTCATGGCTTATTTAAATATTTATTCACCCGTTTTCTCCGAATAATTTATTTCTACCATTTTAAATCCATTTATATGGAATAATGTCTCAATTATATTTTTAAAACATCTCGTTAGTAAATTTAATTTTCTAGGGCTCATTTAGTGAACAAATAGCGAGTACACATTTTTCGAGGCAATAATCGATCCGAGAGTACAATAATCTTGGAGAATTGAAGACTCATGCTTTATTTCTAAAATGGTTATTTTATAATTAATTACAATAGTAGTAGTTAATTATATAATCGTTATATGAATTTCCCGTAAATTTCGCCTTATTGTGCGCGAATTGGAATTTCGCGTATATCAAGTTGGAATGGTTAAACGGAGACTTAAGAAACTTATACTAGACTACTAAGAGTGAATAATTATAGTATTAAAGAAATTATAATTGAGGTTTAGTGCACAATTGAAACAAACCCGAGAGAAAACGGAGGTATGAAACCAGCGCGTGACACTTTTGAGAGTTGACTCTTGGCTCAACTTAAGGTAGCTTTTCTTCATTCTTTCTCCCCAAGTTTCACTACACAACCACTCCTCACCACCTCTCATTCTCGGCCATCCAAGGGTAAAAGGGGGAGAGAAAAACTACATTCTTTGGCCCCAACTTTGCTAGCTATTCATCACTCAAGCTTCCCTTACAAGCTAAACACACAAGACACAAAACACTCTCTTCCTCTCACTCGATAAGCACGGCTGACCAGCAAAGAAAAGAAAGGAAAGAATGCCCTCCATCATCTTACATCATTCTTGCTCCAAATCACCTCTAACTTTGCAAATAACCACAAAACCACTTGGAGATTCACTTGAGCTTGGAAGGAAGCTTCATCTTGGCAGTTTTCTTGGGGCTTTTATTGGTAAAATTTCTGGTTTATCTCAATAAACTAGGAGGTAATCATCTAATCTTCTAGCCTTGGTTTGGTGGATGGATCTTTGCTAGGAAGCTTGTAGCTTCATGGTTGTTCTTGTGGTTTGAGTTTAAATGTTGGAGTGGGCTCTATGAAATCCCACAATGGATATATTGGGCTGAGATGATGATTATAAGTGTTGTTTGTGTTAATTAAGTGGTAAACAAGATGAGATTTGTTGGTAAATTGAAAGGAAAGTTGAGGAAAATTTTCGATTGGTTGCTGACCAATTCTGTCCTGTTTTTACGAAGACCTTAACTCGAATTTTTGGTGATCAAATGACCTTGATACTGATGTAGATATGTTGTGTAGGTTGTGTAGAAAGTTTCCACCGAAAATCACTTGATTTGGTTGAGAAAAAGTTGAGTTTTGGGCAAGAACAAAACTGGAAATCGCGTAATAGGGGTCTTCTGGCAGTGATTTTTTAACGAGCATATATCTCTGTTTAGATGTCGAAATCAAGTTCCGTTTGTGGAATTTGAAACTAGACACTTCCAGTTTTCTAACGGTATAAAATGTATTTCCTGATTTGACTTGAGTGAGCCGTACTAGTTAACCCAAGTTACCTGTTTTGTTTTACTGCTGTGCTCGAGAGTCAGTAATGAGCTGAGGATAATTGCTTGAATTTGAGCTAGCTATGAACTGAATTTCAAAATGAATCCTTCTGATGAATTGTAACCTTTTGAATTTAGTTTCCAACGCCACTAACCATGATCAATTATAAGTTAAATTGAGTGAGATGTGGTCTAATTACCGAACTGTACCAAATTTGGAAAACCCTCATTTTGTTAGCCGAATGGCCAAGCTTGATTTGGGACTTGTTGTTTTGAAAAACTTTGATGTCAAAAATCTACCAAAATGTATATTAGATGTTCCTTGGACTTTTTTTCACAAATGAGCCAGATTCGAGTTGATTTTATTGGGTAAGATGTTGGAAAAGAAAAAGGAAACAAGAAGGCAGATTTGCCTTGGAAATTCTCTGAAATTTGGTAGTTTAGTTAACTACCTTCCCGTGTGAATTTTCAAATCAAATTTGACAGCGGAGTAGTCTCATATGGAAGTTGAATTGTACCAATTTTGGTGTCAATCTAAGATCGTTTTGATATGTAAATGATATCCCAAATTTGTTTTCCAAATCTGGAAAATTGACCCAACAGTCCTTGTTTTTGACCAAATTTGAGCTGCTATATTTTAATGCTCAAAACTCCAATTTCAGTTCTGTTTGTTATGTTCGAAACTTTGATTGGAACTCTTATTGTGTTATGAATTCCAAAGGCTAGTTCACTTTCTGTGAATTATGCCGAATTTTCAAAGATTGTTGAAAAACAAGACCGATTCTACCTTGCTTGTTCAAAACTGAAACTTTAAGCTGGAAAATGAATACTTTCCATTGAGAAACTTGGAAAAGTGTCTTCTAGGAACTTTTAGTACCTTGGATAATTTTTTCAACGGTATCAAATTTTCCATTTTTGGACCTACTGAGTGCAAGATATGATTTTTCTAAGTTTGACGCACAAAGCTGAAATTTGGCGATTTCTTAGAAAATGAAATTTTGGAAGCTTGACTTCTTAACTTGATATTAATCTATCGTTTTGAACCCGATTACATGGAGGATATGAGTTTCCTCAGTAACTTTAAAATCCACAATTTTGAATCTTAACTTTCGATAAAATAAAGCTCTTATAAAGACATTGATTTGAATTCTAAAGCAAGTATGCATTCTTTCTTGTTTGATAAGGAATTTGTGAAATTGTGAGAGTGATTATTGGTCACTTTTCTTCAGGCGATCAAGAAGGTCTCGAAAAGAATCCCGAAGTGGATCATTAACGACTTTCTTTACTCACTTATTTTCAATTGGTGAGTGTTCCATATAGGAGTACGTGACTTGAATAGTTTTACGACATGTTTACTCCATGGTCATTATGTGTATAACTGTTAAGTGCTACCGATAATTGCTCCTATGAACTTTTCTACCGTTTTAAGGCGAGTATGTACTTTATCTCATTCGGCCTACTAAAATGATAAATGTCTACCGATTAACCGTGATTACTTACTGTTTACCGATTTACTTGATTACCTGCTTACTTGATTACTTGACTGCTTGATTACTTGATTATCGTAAATTGCATGTTCATATGAAATTACCGCATATTACTTACGTGTTTAAGTGTTAAGTGTTACTGATATTTGCTTATATGAAATTGCCCACCGTTTTAAGGTGAGTGTGTACTTTATCTCATTCGACCTACTAAAATGGCAGATTTTTACCGTTAACTAAGAACTATTACCGTTTACCGTTTACCGATTTACTTGATTACTTGTGCATGTTGTAAGCTCTAAGCTGAACTGGGCCCTGCCCTTGGTTACTAACCTGCTCGAGCTAGGACTAGGCTCGGTCGGGTAGGTTGGAACCCTAGGATACCATTTTGGTATACTCGAGTATTACCACTGGAGGGATAAGGTGATGGCCAGACAAACCGAGGGGATCTGAAGTTATAAGGTAAAGTTGGCCAAAATGGTTCCACTAGAACATCGTATCCTTCAATATGTGTTTATTTCAGTATAATGATAACTGTTTCATGTTAATGTGCCAATGTGCAACCTTGAACCATACATGTGTTATGCTCAAATTACTTGATTTATTAGAACTGCTAGAGTTTCTTGGAACCTCACTGGGCTATGTAGCTCATTCCACGTTTTTGTTTTCCTTAACAGGGTTCAAGACCGAGAGTGCTCGTAAATAGTATTAAGTTGTTTCCTTTTGGAAACTTTAAGTTGTATTATAGCAGATGGCTGTAGTACATATTCTTTTGGGTTGTATTAAGCTTGAAAGCTA